>NC_073302.1:27924705-28002205 GCF_027595985.1 Sorex araneus | reverse complement strand
TATGCCCAAACCAGGAACAAGCTGGGTCTCATTCCCCTGACCCTGAAAGAGCCTCCAGTATGGCATCGTTGGAAGGACGAGTAGAGAGAGGCTTCTAAAATCTCAGGGCTTGGATGAATGGAGACATTACTGAGACTGCTCAAGAATTCAACGATCAACAAGATGCTGATGCTGATGCTGAAGCTGATGCTGATGTTGATGCTGATGATGCTGGAAAATTGGGGCCTGGGAGGCTGCTAAGGGTAGAACAACTTCCTTGCATGTATTTAACCTGGAACTGGAGGGAAAAAAGTTTCTGCTCTATCCAGACGAAGTGGTATAAAGAGGCAGGAGTAAATTCTGGGTACCAATGGTTATGTGGCTATGGATCAAAAATACAAAAAAAATTAAAGAATTGGCATAACAGTAAGTTCAATTTAATTTTAGTGATTACAAAAAAGTATATCTACACATAAAGGATATGTTAGAAGACCAAAAGTTAACAAGCATAATTTATAATTGTGTGATTTTTTTTCTGAGTCTCAATGAAAACTTAGAATTTTATCATCAAAAATTTATAAATTATAATACAGGAGTCCCTATAGGAAATTACAGAGGTATACACAGATCTATAACATACAACCTTTTACACTGGAGACTGATTTGGGCTCTGATTACTGACATATATTGCAAAAAAGGGAGGTAAGTTGTATGCCATTTTAACAGAAGATATACATTTTTAAATTTTTCTATTTATACTAAATCTAAGGAGGATCTTGTATCACTTCACTTGTCACTTGTCATCCCATTGATCTTCAATTTGCTCAAGCAGGCGCCTGTAATGTCTCCATTCATCCCTGTCTCGTGCTAGTACAGCCCAATGGTATCTGCTCGCTCCAGGAGCACAAAGAGCCTCAAACCTTCATCCAGGGTTTTGATGAAGAAGTCTGACCATCTCATAGGTGGGCAGCCACGCAGTCTTAAGACGTCTCATGGAATCCATAAGGAGGATCTTAGGGACTATATTTATGCCCAAGAATATTAAGTGATTAATATAAACATTGGATAATGCCTTTGCTTTGCTTTTCTGAAAGAGACAGAAACTTTGGTAAAAGACACAGAAACTTTGTTCAAATGCACAGTCAGACAGTATCCAATCAAAACACTAAACAGAAGAAAACAAGAATAAAGAACTCGGAAGGCGTTTTCTGAGAACTAAAGTAAAATAGTGATCAATTTCTCTCTCCTCCCTAGAATACCTAGCCTCTTAATCCAGGGATAATTTTTAGAGAATCTCAAGGAACACTCTTGGGCCCAAAAGTCTTATTCTCGCCAAATTCCTTTAGAGCAGATTGTTAGTAATGAACTGAACAATATGGCATACAAATAACCCCAAGTTCAACAGAACAAAAATTATGAGACTTAAGGCCTCACAGAATACTCTAGTAAGAAAGTTTCCTTCATAATGCAAAGTTATCTTCAGTTTAAAGTAAAGGTATAATTTTAAGGGATTTGTGCCAATCCTTCTCCCTACAAAAATATTTACTCTGTAAGTCTTACAACAAAGTTAGAAAATCATGGAATGATAACATTTTCAAACTTTAAACACCTTTAGAATTTCTATCATTCAGAGGCAATTAACTTTTAAAGAATCATGAACTTATTTAGAAATTCAATGAAAGCTATGGAATCTCTCCTCAGATTCACACATGCGTGCACTAAATTTTGCATAAAATTGAGAATATTCAGGACTGCTTTTTACATCTTCCCATAAATCCCTCGGATCAGAACATCTAAGCTAGCTCTACTTGATGTTTCTGAGAAAAGTTCAGGGCAAGAGGCAGCATTCTGCTCACTGAACACATTGTCTTATTTTGCAAAATTAGTAACTCCCAGTAAGTAAAGGCACTTACTCGAGAGCATCCAGCAAATTAAAAGACAGATCTAGGCTAGAAATCAGGTCTTTTAACTCCCAGGACAGTCTTCTTTCTCCTACTCCTTTGTTCACTTAGAGTTTAAAACCTCCCTAGTTCCCCAAAGCTCTGGTTAATACAGAATTCTCTGTAACATACATCCATGAAGCCACTAGGGAGGACTGAGGAAGCACCTGGGAATAGACTATGGAGAAAATATTTGAAACAAAAAAATGAATGGAATCACCAACATTATGGTTGTTCAATATACCGGCTTGCAAGACAGTCTCCGCTCCGTCCCAGTTTTTCTTTAACAAATTTAGGACTACCTTCTGCTTGGGGTAAAAACACAAAACCTTATGCTTTATGGTTTGGGAAATAGCAGTAAATGAAAGTTCTCCAGCAACCTGTGTCATGCCTGAAAATAGAAGAGGAGACATAATAAACATCAACAGAAGCAAAGTCCTGCAACTTCTTTTCATGATAGCAAGTAATCATTATTTTCTTTATTTCCCCGGGAGGCATCTGTGACTCATGAGCAAAAGAGAACTGTAGGATGCTGTGGCGTCTAAGAATACAGACAAAATTTAGACCTTTCCTTTTATTTAACCAAATAGTTGAATTGAGTATGCCTGTCAACTGAGAGTGTGTTTTTTTTTTCTGTCCATTGCTTTTTTGGTTGAAAGGTTCCTGTTTATGGGAGTCCTACTCATCCTCCTGCATTCATTGTACCTCTTACTTTACCAACAGGACTGCCTCCCTGACTGATTGTTTCATAATTATCCAATTTGAGTATATCCTATAACACTTGTGTGCAAGGACCTCATTCGGCAACACTTTAACAGACTACTTCATGAAGCTGTTTCTCAAACCAGATTAAAGTTACTCAAAAGGCAGGAATCACGTTTCCCCTGCTGCTTCATACTGAGTACACCACAGGTATTCAAAAATTGTTTGTTGATTGGCCGATTAAAATGAGAAAACAGTTACCCTCCCACCTGAATCCAGTCCAGCAGCATTCTGCCCAAAATGTTCTGCTCAAAACAATCTTTTCTACCTGCTGGACCTTTGCTGATGTTTCGACATCCAAAACACTGTGTGGTTTTGATAGTTGAGATTGGTTGTCTTCTATGTTACATCGCATCCACCCTGCTATGCTACTTCTGGATTGTCAGTGTTCTAGAGTTTGGAGATGGCACACAGTCACATGGAATCCAGAATTTTTAGCTGGGTGGTACAGCTGGAGTTAAATTTTTAACTGGGCAGTGGCTTTGGGGGTGGACATAACTACCATCAGTGTTTTTGGAAGTGCAGGGGGTGGGAAAGGTAGCCCATCCTGACCCTGAGAAAGCCTTCTATAGACTTTTTAATGAGATTATTCATATCAGATTGTTTCCAGTGTTCTGCAATTATAATAATGTCAGGAACAACACGTTTACAGTGCATTTTGCACCCTTCCCACCATTTCCTAGAAAAAAATTGCAGAGCAGAATTACTAATTTGAAGACTATATTTACTTTTTAGATTCTGAAGTCATATTTTTAGAACACTTACAAAATAAATGATAATAAATTTTATCTCACTGGTAATAATTGAGTGTTTATTTAAACACAGTTTCCCAGTATCATTTTACTTGTAGGGGTGGGGTAGGCTAAGCAAGTCATTAATTTTAGCTTTAATTTTTGGAAGACCAGTGAGGTTGAATATGTTTGATCACTGCCACTCTCACTGTCATTCTGTTGCTCATCGATTTGCTTGAGCGGGCACCAGTAACATCTCCATCTGAGACTTGTAGATGAATAATAAAGCTATCAAACATATTCAGTAACAATAAGAATATGTTTGATAGCATTATTATTCACCTACATTAGTTAAAATTATGCAGATAAACCCCAGATTTAAAAAAAAGCTTTATTATTTAATAACAAACTTGAACACTAGTTTATGGTTAATAGCGCTCTCTCTCTCTCTCTCTCTCTCTCTCTATATATATATATATATATATACACATATGGACTGGAGCAATAGCACAGCAAGTAGGTCATTTGCCTTGCACATAGCCAACCTGGGTTCAATTCCTCCATCCCTCTTGGAGAGCCTGGCAAGTTACAGAGTGTATCCCATCCACATGTCAGAGCCTGGCAAGCTACCCGTGGAGTATTCTATAGTCAATATGCCAAAAACAGTAACAAATCTCACAATGGAGACATTATATACATATGTATATGTACATGCACACATACATATTCTTAAATTATTTAATTTACTATTTTTTTCTGTTTTTCTAGTAAATTTTATGTGATATGTCTTAGTTGCATGGATATATATATATATCAGTCACTTGTATCTCTTGTCATTCCATTGTTTATCGATTTGTTTGAGTGGGTGCCAATAACGTCTCCATTCATCCCTGTCACATGCTATTGTACCCAATGGCGTTCGCTCACTCCAAGAACACAAAGAACCTCAAACCATTCATTCAGGGTCTTGACAAAAAAAGTCTGACCATCTTGTAGGTGGGCGGCCACACAGTCTTTTGATGTCGAATGGAATCCAGTTGGTGACAGTCTAGACCAGCAGTCATCTCTAAATTGTATTATGTGTCTGGCCCATCTGATTTTAGATGCATTGGAAAACAAGACAGCGTTTTGTTTCGTAGATGATTGTTGATCATCTATGGAGGTCGGAACTCCGGATTCCTTCTCTCACTTGAGTGAAATGTGATATTCCAAGCACTTCTCTTTCTATTCCTCTTTGGGAGACACGAATAGCGTTCTCATCCTGTTTATGTAGGGCCCAGATCTCTGAGGTGCAGGAAGAATGGTGGAGTCGAAAAGATGTGCCCAGAGCTGGAGGTTCTTCGTCCTCTGAACCACTTCTTCATTCAGGTGCCAGGTTGTTTTGTCACATTGAGTTCTCGACCTAGGTACACATAACTGCTGCATTTGGAGATGTTCGTTTCATTGAGAGCAAATAGAACATCAGCAATTACTCCGTTTCTCATGAACATTGTCTTCTTAAGATTCAACTGCAGTTTGGCCTTTCCACGGTCAAAGTTGCTCAGCATTTGTGCCGCTTGGCTGATATTTGGTGTTATGAGAACAATGTCATGAGTGAAGCAGAGGTGGTATATCTTCACTCCCATTCCTTTCCATTCCAGTTGTCGCATGATGTTCTCGAGGGTGGCACAAGAGTTTCAGTGAAATGGTGTCTCCCTGCCAAACCTCTCTCTTTACGTCGATGATCACTTTCCTGTAGAATGGTGAGATCCTGGTGGTGAATCCATAATACAGCTCATGGAGGATCCTAATGTATTGAGTTTGAATGTCCTGTTTCGCTATGGCCTCGATGACTGCTTCAGTCTCAACAGAATCAAAGGCCTTCTTTAAATCAATGAACGTTAGACAGAGTGGCATCTTGAACTCCTGCAAAACCTCAATTAGCTTGGTCACCATGTGGATATGGTCGATCATGCTGAATCCTTTTCAGAACCCGGCTTGCTCACATGGTTGTCCTTCATCTAGTGTTCTGCCAATCCTTTCTAGGATGACTCGAGTGAATAATTTGTAGATGACAGATGACAGGTACATCAGGTGATAGTTGGTTGCCGATGTTGTGGATGTCTCCCTTCTTGTAGAACAGGATGGTCCTGCTGGTTTTCCATTGGGATGAACCCTTGCATTCAGACAGGTAGTGTGTGAAGAGACGATCCAGTGTATCGATAAGAATTGGCAGCAGGTTCTTCTGGTGTTAGGGTCTTACCTTTTCTGGACCGGGTGCTGTACCCGTCTTTACCAACGAAATGGCATGTCAGATTTTGGAAGGGAGGACATAGGGAACAACATATCCATCCTGCAGGATTTGGTATGTGGGCAGGTGGACGTGGCTGTCAAGGAGATCCCAGTAGAAGTCATGGGTAACCTTTTCCATTGCCCTTCTGGAAATTGTGATAGATCCATCAGGACATTGGAGGGCAGTCATCTTGGTCTTATACTTGGTGAAGGACAGGCGGGTGTTGTGAAGACTTTTCCCGCTTCTGTCGCATTGGCCAACACTGCTGCTCTTCTCTCTTTGAGGTCTTCCTGTATCGATTCTCCACAGAGCTTTGCAAGTTCGGACGTTAGTTTGTGATTGCCTGAGGTGCACGCCAGATCTCGTTGGTGAATGAGCTTCTGAAGACAGGCGACTTTTTGTGGCTTTCTCTCTCTCTGCATTCCTCGCACAATCATGGAGGTGCTGAACCGGTCGATCATATTCCTCGTCAATGTTGTCAATAACAGCATCTTCCCATATTGCTGCAATGGTGCCAAAGAGCTTCCAGTTGGTAGTCATTCTGGGAGTTCTCTTCTTAAACTTTGCAGCCCTTTCTCCCTGCTCTGTGAAGCAGAATTTTGCACAAAGGAGACGGTGGTCTGATCCCGTTTGGAATTTTGGGACAACAGCAAACATTGAACATATATCATTCACATATATATATGCATACATATATACACACACACACATATATATATACATATATATATATGGAACTCCGCACTAGGCTGTTTTCACTTGGGGCGCTCCAGAGAGGGGCAAGTGAGAACCCTCCCTGCCCCAAGGGACCCAGCCCAGGCAGCCAACGTCCACTACTCAACCAACACCACACTCCAGGCCACTTTCCAGACGCTCTGGCCGAGCCTCACGAATTAATGAAGTCCCAGGAAACACAGATAATGTGGAACATTGTGACCTTGGACTCTGCACTCATTGGGAACCAGAAGCACAGATCCTCTGCCTCCAATCCCAATCTCTGGTGACCCAGGGATCACACACCCATAAGCCACACACTGCCACACCTGCCAGCACCAGATAAGCTCCTCATTGGCCAACCTCCAGATCTCAACAGCTGCTCCTCCTAGACAGGAGTATAAAATAGTCATGCCACCAGACTCCACACCAGGTTGTTTTCACTTGGGGCGCTCCAGAGAGGGGCGAGTGAGAACCCTCCCTGCCCCAACAGACCCAGCCCCAGCAGCCAACCTCCATTACCCAACCACCGCACAACTCCAACACGCTTTCTGGACACATAATAAGACACTTCCTATCCATTTTCTGTAATTACCACACCATAGTTTATGGAGTTCAGACAGTAGGCAACAAATCATAGAGATTAACATATATATAATATACATAATCACTTGTATCACTTGTATCACTTGTCTTCCTGTTGATCTTCGATTTGCTCAAGCAGGCGCCAGTAACGTCTCCATTTTCCCTGTTGCGTGCTAGCATAGCCCAATGATATTTGCTCGATCCAGGGACAGGAAGTGCCTCAAACCATTTATTCTGGATTTTGACGAAGAAGTCTGACCATCTCGTTGGTGGGTGGCCCCGCGGTCTTTTGACGTCCCGTGGAATCCAGTCCATAACAGCTCTAGTCCAGGAGTCATCTCTGAATTGCACTACATGTCCAGCCCATCTGATTTTTGATGTCTTGGCAAACAAGACAGCGTCCCTGATTCTTGACTGTAGATGGAGGTCGGAACTCTGGATTCCTTCTCGCACTTAAGTGAGACGTGATACTCCTAGCATAGCTCTTTCGATTCCTCTTTGGGATACCCGAATAGCGTTCTCATCTTGTTTGTGTAGGGCCCAGGTCTCTGAGGCGTATTTAGTGCAGGAAGAATGGTGGAATAGAAAAGATGTGCCCAGAACTGGAGATCCTTCGCCCTCTTAGCCATTTCTTCAATGCTCTTGAAGACCTTCCATGCTGCTCTCTTCCTCCTGCGCAGTTCTGGAGGGAGTCGGTCCTCATGTTGAGTTCTCGACCCAGGTATACATAGCTGCTGCATTCGGAGATGTTTGTTCCATTGAGAGCAAATGGAGTGTCAGGGACTAGTTCATTTTTCATGAGCATTGTCTTGTTGAGGTTCAGCTGCAGTGCGACCTTCCCACACTCATGGTCGAAGTTGGCCAGCATTTGTGCCACTTGGATAATGTTTGGTGTTATGGGAAGGATGTCATCAGCGAAGTGGAGGTGGTGTAGTTGCCAACCATCTATCTTCACTCTCATTCCTTCCCATTCCAGTTGTCACATGATGTTCTTGAGGGTGGCACTGAAGAGTTTCAGTGAAATGGTATTGCCCTGCCAAACCCCTCTCTTTACATCAATGATCACTTCCTTGTAGAATGGTGAGATCCTGGTGATGAATCTGCAATACAGCTCACAGAGGATCTTGATGTACTGAGTTTGAACGCCCTGTTTGGCTAGGGCTTCGATGACTGCTTCAGTCTCAACAGAATCAAAGGCCTTCTTTAAGTCAATGAACGTTAGACAGAGTGGCATCTTGAACTCCTGCAAAACCTCAATGAGTTTGGTCACCATGTGGATATGGTCGATCATGCTGAATCCTTTTCGGAACCCGGCTTGCTTGCATGGTTGTCCTTCATCTAGTGTTCTGCCTAATCTATTCAGGATGATACAAGTGAACAACTTGTAGATGACAGACAGCATGCACATCCACTACCCAGCCACCGCCATGCTTCAGGCCACACTCCAGACACTTGGGCAGAACCTCTCGCATGAGTGAAGTCCCACAAAACCAGGTAAGCAGAACCCCCACTCTACCCAAGCCAGATAAATACCTCACCAGCCGACCCCACTATATCCACTACCCAGACACCGCCACACTCTAGGCCGTTCTCCGCAACACACCATAAGACACTTAATACCTATTTCCCATAATTCCTGCACTATATTTGATACGGTATGGTGTGAATCATGAGAACACCTCTAAGGGTGATTGGAGGCTGCCCTAAAAGCCTCCATCCCTCTCGAAGAGCCTGCAAGTACCGGGAGTACCCCGCCTGCACGGCAGAGCCTATCAAGCTACTCGTGGCGTATTTGATATGCCAAAAACAGTAACAACAATGGGCCTCATTCACCCTACACCAAAAGAGCCCCCAATAGGGCAGCGTTAAGAAAGATGAGCAAGGAGAGGTTGAAAAAATCTCAGGGACAAACTAGACTGCCAAAACAAAGAAAGACTAAAATTACTGTTTGTACTTTCAACGCACATATGCTGGCATTGGAAGCATCCATCGAGGACCTGATGATACAAGCGCAGAAGATCAAGTACGACGTCATTGGTCTGACCAAAACAAGAAGACATCGATCAAATCACGCCATTTTCGACACTGGAAAAGAATTGTTCCTCAGAACATGCGACAACAGAGGTGTTGGTAGAATTGGTGTCTTTGTCAACACAAACTTGGCCATGCGCATCGATTCATTCAAATGCCTAACAAGCCAAATCAGATGATTATGCTTGAATAGATGTGGCTCACTGCCGGCAGTTTCTATCTTCGTTGTCTATGCACCGACATCCAACTACAACAAAGAAGAAATTGAGAAGTTCTACATGAAACTGGAGAGTTCTATAAAGAAGACTACACCTTCTACAAGATCATTGTTGGTGATTTTAATGCCAAGATAGGACCGAGAAGGTCGTCCGAAGAAATCCATATTGGGACCCAAGGCCTAGAATGGAACGATCAGGGTGAGAGACTGTCTGAGTTCATCATGCCGACCAAGACCATCCATGGTAGCTCACAGTTCCAGAAGGCCGAATCTAAACGTTGGACATGGGCATCTCCCGGTGGGCAGTTCCACAATGCAATTGACCACATCATATTCAATCGAAGGTTTTACCTGACTGATGTCGCTGTTGTCCGAAAATTCCAAATGGGATTGAACCACCGTCTCCTTCGTGCAAAATCTACTTCACAGAACAGGGAGAAAGGTCCGCAAAGTTTAAGTTGAAGAAGGGAACTCCCAGAATGACCACCAACTGGGAGCTCTTTGGCACTATTGCGGCAATGTGGGAAGATGCCGTCCTTGATGACTTCAACAAGGAATACGATCAACTGGTTTAGCACCTCCATGACTGTGCGAAAAATGCCGAGAGTGAGAAAGTCACAAACTGCTCATTCATCAACCTGGTTTGGCACAAGTATCAGGCAACCGCAAGCTAATGTCCAAGCTCACAAAGCTGTGCAGAGAAGTGATAAAGGAAGACCTCAAAGAGAGAAGAGCAGCAGTGTTGGTTGATGCAGCAGAAGCCGGAAAAAGTATTTGCAATGCTCGCCTGTCCATTGCCAACTATAAGACCAAGATGACTGCCCTCCGATGTCCTGATGGATCTATCACATCTTCCAGAAAGGCAATGGAGAGGATTATTCACGACTTCTACTCAGATCTCTTTGGCAGCCATGTCCACCTGCCCACATACCAAAATCCGCAGGATGGATATGTCATTCCCAATGTCCTCCCTTCCAAAATCCGACACGCTATTTTGTTGGTAAAGACGCGTACAGCACCCGATCCAGACAAGGTCAGACCCGAACACCTGAAGAATCTGCCACCAGCACTCATCAATACACTGGTCCGGCTCTTCACACACTACCTGTCTGAATGCAAGGTTCCGTCCCAATGGAAAACCAGCAGGACCATTCTGCTGTACAAGAAGGGAGACATCCACAACATTGGCATCTATCGCCCAATCTGCCTGCTGCCTTTTGTCCCTGAAAGAGCCTCTAATCATTGGGAGACAAGTAAGGAAAGGCTGCTAAAATCTCAGGGCTGGGAGGAATAGTGATGTTACTGGTGCCTCTCGAGTAAATTGATGAGCAATGGGATGACATTGATGACAGTGATGATGATGATGATGATGATGATGTATATACATACATATATATATATATGGAGAGAGAGAGCAAGTATATTAGCCCATTGTTTTTAAGAAAGGTTCATGATTTAGTTTGTTTGGTTTTGGTTTTTGTCCCACACCTGCCAGTTCTTAGGGCTTACTCCTATCTCTGGATTCATGAACTATTCTTGGCAGGCTTGGGGGACTATATGTTCTTCCTGGGATTGAACCCTGGTTGGCTATGTGCAAGACAAATGCCCTACCCTCTGTACTATCACTCCATCCCCAGAATGGTTCTTGCTTTGAAGGATTATTGTCATTGACAGAGCAGTGCTACAGAGTAACAGTATCACTGAATCAGTGTGATCCCATTGTTCATGGATTTGCTTGAGCGAAGCCAGTAACATCTCCATTCATCCCTGTCACATGTTAGTATAGCCCAATGGTGTACTGGGGGCTTTTTCAGGGTCAGGGGAATGAGGACCATCGTTGCTACTGGTTTTGGCATATCCAGTACACGACGGGTAGCTTGCCAAGCTCTACTATGCAGGCAGGATACTCTCGGTAGATTGCTGGGCTTTCCAAGATGGACGGAGGCTTTTGTGGAGGCCTTTAATCGCCTTTACAGGTGTTCCCAGTCTATCAAATATAAGCTTCTGATCGACTGACATGTTGTAACAATCTGCACACTGACAAACACGATCCTGCCTGCATCTATGGGCAGCACCTGGGACATCTGCAGCCTCAGGTTGATCTCTTTGAGGTTGATGGAGTGTGCCCAGAGGTTGTTGAGCAGCTGGCCGAGCAGGACCCTATCATGGAAGGTCTGTGCCAGGTCGAACACTACGCTGAGTCCCAGGTCGCCTGATGGTTGACTTACAACTCCCACAGTGGATGAACCTCTGCGAGCACTGCCACCACGGCTCTATGTCCACTGCAACTCGGCCCAGCAGGGGCAGGTGGTGACGGTGCAGCCACTGTTGTGGTTTCTTCATGCCCTGCCAACGCCATTCTGTCTGGATCTTGCAAAACAGCTGGCAATGTCCGTCAGGAATCATGCACAGAGTTCCAGCAGGGATCACATGTAGAGTTCCATGCCTGGTGTGCTGAGCTGCATGTTGTCTAAGGCTAGATGGTGAGCCAGGTTTGGGAGAGCGCAAAGGCTCGAGGGCATTTGTGCCATCTTGCCTCCTATCTGCACAGGCATTCTGTGATGTCCAGCAGCCATTCCAGTAGGAATCACGCATAGAGTTCTAGCAGGGATCATGCACTGATTTCCATGCCTGGAATGCTGAGCCGCCAGTAAAGAAAGTATTTTATATAAATATGACTCCATTATTCTTGTTTGAATACTGATAAGACATTGGAGTTTAAAAACTCAATATGTGTTTCTTCTCTTTTGGGTAAAATGTACACACAACAAAAAGCACAAATCTTGTGCTCTTTGATGAATATTGTTAAATGCTCTTTGATGAATATTGTTAAATGCATACATCTTGTAACACAAACACTTAGGATACTATAAAATATTAGCATTATACTCATTTTGTGGTCAAGTGAGCTGTGGTCAATCCCAGCTCACTTTCAGGAAATCTTTGTGCTACTTTTTTCCAACCTAGGATAATTTTGTTGATTCCAGAACTTCACATAGATGATAGCATACAATGCGTGCTTTAAAGAAAAAGTCTGGTTCTTTCACACCTCATAATGCTTTGAGATTAATTTTTGTCATATCTACTATAATTTGTTCCTTTTTATTGTAGAGTAGTTTATCCACTCATTTATTGATGGATACTTGAGTTACTTTCAGTTTATTTCGAGTACTATGAATAAAACTGCTATGTACTGTCTTGTAAAAGTAATTTTGTGGGCAAATGCTTTATTTCCTCTTTGATATTAGAACTAGGATAAAATTGCTGAGTCATACAATAGATGTGATATGTAATATAATAAGTAATTGCTACATCTTTTTCCAAAATATAATAACTTTAATGTACCCTTATTTTGAACTATGTAAAAACTAATATTCACAATGTGTTATTCAACTATAAAATGAATATAAAAACTGCAATGACAGTAAAGCTCTATCATATATAATATATGACTATGGTGGAAGGGTAGAAAATAATCCTCAAACTCGTAATAGAGATAACTTCTGCAAAATGGTTGCAAATAATGTTGTTGTTTTTGTTGTCTTTTATTTTCTATTTTTAGCATCATATATGTACTGTATTAAGATAATATATATGTGTTTCAAAAAATAGTACAGCAGTAGAACATTGGTCTTGCATTAGAATGAAACTTTCTGCTGAAGGCACACAGGAAGCTATTTAAATTTGGGTAACTATTTGTAACCTATTCTTAATGACCTCTTTACCATGAAACAGAAACTCAGATTATAGAAAGCAACTTTTTTTTTGAGAATTTTATTTTATTGAATCACGATGTGGAAAATTACAATGCTTTCAGGCTTAAGTTTCAGTTATACAATGTTGAAACAACCATCCCTTCACCAGTGCCCATATCCCACCACCAAAAAAACAAACAAACAAACAAACAAATAAAAAAAGCACACCTCCCATCCCGCCCCCCCGCACCCCCCCACCATGTAACTGATAAATTTCACTTTACTTTCTATTTACTATGGTTACATTCAATATTTCAACACAAACCTCACTATTATTGTTAGGAGTACCCCACTAGTCAGCCTGTTGTGAAGAAAAATGAGGTTTTGGATTTCTGTATTTTAGCAACTAAGTCCAGGGAGATTTCTTCCAGATACTGGATCATTGCAAGCTTGTAAACCCCATCTGTGGTCGTCATAATATGGTGGTCACCACGCCCTTCACCCCCAGCAAGGAAGAGGCCAGAGAGAGAAATACCTTTCCCCTCCTGGGTGGGCATGGGGCCGTGGCTTAGTTCTCAGTCTGGAGACATTCTGTGGTTTAGTTCTCAGTCTGGAGACATTCTGTGAGGAGCTGCCCATGCTGAAAAATTTACCTGGTGTCTGGAGTCACGCTCATGCAGCTGCAGAGAGGCCGCACACACGTGCGGCATTCAGGATCACATCTTGGCAGTGGGAGGGGCCAGTGCCACCCACCTTCCCAAGAGCACCCTCGAATCCTATTGCTGCAGTCATAAATCCCATCTGTGGTCCTCATATTATGGCGGTCACCACGCCCTTCACCCCTGGCAAGGAAGAGGCGAGAGAGAGAAATACCTTTCCCCTCCTGGGCGGGCATGGGGCTGCGGCTTAGTTCTCAGTCTGGAGACATTCTGTTAGGAGCTGCCCGTGCCGAAAAATTTAGCTGGCGTCTGGAGTCACGCTCATGCAGCTGCGGAGAGGCCGCACACATGTCAGAAAGCAACTTTTTTAACTGAAAAATTTTTATCAAAAATATTTTAGTGGGGACAAAATCCCAAACGGGATCGAACCACCGTCTCCTTCGTGCAAAATTCTATTTAACAGAGGGGAGAAAGGTCTGCAAAATTTAAGTCTAAGAAGGCAACTCCCAGAATGACCACCAACTGGGAGCTCTTTGGCACTATTGCAGCAATGTGGGAAGATGCCATCATTGACAACATCGACGAGGAATACGATTGACTGGTTCAGCACCTCCATGACTGTGCAAAGAATGCCGAGAGGGAGAAAGCCACAAACAGACGCCTGTCTTCGGAAACTCTCGAGCTCATTCATCAACGTGGTTTGGCCCGAGCCTCAGGCAACCACAAGCTAACATCCGAGCTCACAAAGCCAAAGCTGTGCAGAGATGCGATAAAGGAAGACCTCAAAGAGAGGAGAGCAGCAGTGTTGGCAGATGTAGCAGAAGCCAGGAAAAGCATTCACAACGCTCACCTATCCTTCGCCAACTACATGACCAAGATGACTGCCCTCCGACATCCTAATGGATCTATCACATCTTCCAAAATGCAATGGAGAGGATAATCCACGACTTCTACTCGGATCTCTTTGACAGCCATGTCCACCTGCCCACATACCAAATTCCACAGGATGGATATGTCGTTCCCAATATCCTCCCTTCCAAAATCCAACAAGCCATTTCTTTGGTAAAGATGCATACAACACCTGGTCCGGAGGTCAGACCCTAACACCTGAAGAATCTGCTACCAGTACTCATCAATACACTGGCTCAGCTCTTCACACACTACCTGTTCTGTCTCAGTGGAAAACCAGCAGGACTGTTCTGTTGTACAAGAAGGGAGATATCCACGACATTGGCAACTATAGCCCAATCTGTCTGCTGTCCATCATCTGCAAGTTGTTCACTCGAGTCATCCTGAATAGAATAGGCAGAACACTAGACAAAGGACAACCATGCAAGCAAGCCGGGTTCTAGTCCCTGAAGCTACATTTGCTCTCAATGGAAGGAACATCTCCGAATGCAGCAGCTATGTGTACCTGGGTCAAGAAATCAACACGAGGGGCCGGAGCGATAGCACAGCGGGTAGGGCGTTTGCCTTGCACGTGGCCGACCCAGGTTCGATCCCCGGCATCCCATATGGTCCTCCAAGCATCGCCAGGAGTAATTCCTGAGTGCAGAGCCAGGAGTAACCCCTGAGCATCGCTGGGTGTGACCCAAAAAGCAAAAAAAAAAAAAAAAAAAAAAAGAAATCAACACAAGGAACGACTTGGTTCCAGAACTTCACAGGAGGAAGAGAGCAGCACGAAATGCCTTTAAGAGAGTTGAAGAAGTCGGAGGACGAAGAACCTCCGACTCCGGGCACATCTTTTCGATTCCACCATTCTTCCTGCACTAACATATGCCTCAGAGACCTGGGCCCTATGCAAACAGGATGAGAATGCTATTTGGTTATCCCAAAGAGGAATCAAAAGACCTATGCTAGGAGTATTACATCTTACTCCATTAACGGTCAAGAATCAGGGACACTGTCTTGTTTGCCAAGGCATTAAAAATCAGATGGGCCGGTCATGTAATGCGATTCAGAGATGACCGCTGGACTACAGCTGTTACCGACTGGATTCCACAGGACGTCAGAAGACCGTGTGGCCACCCACCAACTAGATAGATGGTCACATTTCTTCGTCAAATCCCTGAATGAAGGATTTGAGGCTCTTCCTGTTCCTGGAGCAAGCAGATATCATTGGGCTGCACTAGCATGCAACAGAGACAAATGGAGACGTTATTGGCTCCCGCTCAAGCAAATTGAAGATCAACGGAACAACAAGTGATACAAGTGACAAGTGATTTTAGTAGGAAATAAAGTATTTATCAAATTAAAAAATAACATCCTCAGGCTGGAGTGATAGCACAGCAGATAGGGCATTTGCCTTGCACGTGGCCGACCCAGGTTCTATTCTCAGCATCCCATATGGTCCCCCGAGCACTGCGAGGAGTAATTCCTGAGTGTAGAGCCAGGAGTAACCCCTGAGTACTGCCAGGTGTAGGATAACATCGCCTCACGTAATTTAGGTTTATTGGATTACTCTCATCACAGTACTCCCATTCCTCTGTATTTATCTGTAGCTTCTTTCTTTGTGTTCTGTTGACTTGTACATATTGTTTTTCTGTTCTCTTTAAGTCCTTTGCATAGTTTATTCAGAGCCATGTCCTTTTGTATGGGCACAGGAAGACTGTAGCAAATGCTATGCTTTGTAGCCTGGGAGTCATTTGACTTTACATGATATTTTCCTCCTGGGCATCTGTTCTCTGGACCTAAGCCTCAGCTGCCCTTACTTCCTAGCACCCCCAAAAGCAGGGTCCCAATGAAGGACGAGACAGACTCAGGGCAAGCAGTGAGTTAGTGGCATTGAGATGGGCATGGGCAAAGTGCTTAATGTTTAACTATAAGTTAAGAGCTTGGTCATGGACAAATGCTGTCACGATCCAAAAAGTAATAACTAGATTTGGACCCTGCTAGGGTTAGGAATGATTAATCTGTCCTGAGCGCTGTAGCTGTAGTCTGAGTCTATGGCAAGATGTTGCCAGGAGAGCTGCCCTACAAGCCTCAATGTATCTCTTACTGTGTCCATACAAAAATAACTAGTATTAAGATGTTGATGGAGTTTTTGGACCGAGGAAAAGAGAAAAACACCTTAAGAGATATATTGCCTGTGGGCTCTCAGGAAGGGCTTTCTTATGTTGATTTTGCTACCCCACTGTGTGTAGCCCAGAGGGCAAGGTGGAGAGAGACAAGTAGGGAGAAACTAGTGGAGAGAGGAGAATCTGAGAGCAGGGATGAAGAATGAGGTGGTAGGAAGAGTGAGTGAGATGAGAGAGACAGAGACGGAAGATTGAATAAACAGTAACTAATCAGCAACCAGCTTGGTTCTCATTCTTCCTTCGCCTGTCCTTGGCCAACAGCAGTCCTCATCTAGCCCATACACAGCGGCTCCAGAGCACCCACCTCAGGAGGTGAGACAGAGCCTCCCGGAGAGCCTGCAAACACACATCCTTAGGAGTGCAAAATTTTTTTCAGCTGGGTGTGACCCAAAAAGAAAAAAAAATTAGAAAAGAAAAATAACATCCTTATCTAGAATACCTCATTTAAGTCCCAGATCTTTACAAGAGAACTTATGCATTTTATATCATATACTGTTTGTTTTTTATAGTTTTTCATAGTTTCTGGGTCTTGGCTATTGATGAGATTACATGGTGCTTTGGTGGGGTGGGAGGAAGAGTTTGTGGGTGTGGCTGCCAAGCTACTGGAAAACTGGGTTTCTAGGTGGAGGAGGCCCAGTCCCGATCCAAGCAGGCTTGAAGATCTCAGCCACAGGTCCCATATACCTGGGTTCCTCTGTTGGTTCCTTAATGGATAAGGCATGTCCAAGCGTGTGGAGAGTGGCCTTGAGCATGGCTGTGGCTGGGTTCTAGAGGTTTTCCGCTGCCAGGGCTCTGCTTGAGGCAGGGAGGGAGACCCAACTCATCCCCTTCCAAGGGGTCCCAGTGAAGACAACCTGGCGCGGGGACAGGAGATTCTGCATTGCTTTCTCCGGGAGTTTTGTTTTATAGTCTCTGGATCTTGGCTGCTGATGAGATTATATGGCCCTGGGGGCACTGATACACATACACATAGCAGTGGTTATGAGATTTGGGCATTTACTCTTACTCTTATAAAAGCTCCACTAAGGATCCAGGGAAGTGGCTCAATGATTAAAAGTGCCTGCAATTCAAGTGTGAAAACATGATTCCCAGAGTTGCCACATTCACTGAGAATAATCACGGCACCACTGCTGTCTGTTGTGCCCCAGTCTACAATAGAAAATTCAATCTTTGAAGCACAGCCAGATGAACACCACAATTAAGCATGTTGGCCCCCAAGAATATTACATTGTAAATACCACAATCAGGAAAAGTGTTCAATCCTTGGTCATTACAACAACAGAAATAAAAGAAGGTAATAAATTAAGAAAGAATAAAATGGAGCTCTACTAGAATTAGACATTCATTCTATAGGAGGCAGGTGTTACATAATATAACTATTTTCTCTAATCTACCCACCTACTAGGAAGACAGGTTACAATCTGAATTCAGGTCTAAGCACACACACACACACACACACACACACACACACACACAGTTCTGATGAGTTCTAATATATACAATATTAAATCAAAATACCTAAAACTCTCAAGCTGCATCCTATAACAATATTCTTCGTGGATTATTTGTAAAAAAACATAACCTACTAGATTGCAAAAATGTTCTACTTGTCTATTGCCTCACTGAAAGTATAGGCTCAGGCAATGAATAATTGTTTCCTTAACTTATTAGATACTGTCCTATGAAGCTACTCTAGAATAGAAGTTCCCTAGAAAAAAATAATGGAATTCCAAATTTTACTTACATTTCCAACTGAAATACTGTCAAATCAGAAACTTGTTAAGCAGGAATTAGAAAACAAACTCTAGGGTCAGAATCCCAGCTTTGTCTACTGCTGAAATATATCTTTATATATATCACTTAACCTTTCTGTGGCTTTGTTTTTTTATCTGTAAAAATAGGAACGGTAACTATAACTACTTCATATTATTGCTATTAAGATTAGAGAAGTAAATCCATGTAAATGAGTAAATCCATACTTGAAACCTTGCCCAGTACATAATAAGTATTTTCAGCCAACATAAACTGCCATTGTTGTGTTGTCTTTAAAGAATTTCTTTAATATTTCATTCACATGTTCAGAATGTGATTCAACTCAGAATAATTCAGGAAAAATCTTCTTTAATTGGTGAAAATTGTGAATAATAAATTTATCTGGAGTCCATTGTACTACTATAAAAATAGATAAAGTAGAGACTGAAGTAAAACAAAATCTCTGAAAAATATTATGTGTCATAGATATTTCGTTGAAAAATTGAGCAACAATTTGATTATAAACAAGTAAGCTCTTTGAAAGTGTCTTCTATTAAATACTCTATTCTATCACATTACATCATTTACTTGCTTAACAATCACTTTCTCGGGACTGAAGCGATAGCACAGTGGGTAGGACATTTGCCTTGCATGCGGCCGACCTGGGTTCGATTCCCAGCATCCCATATGGTCCCCTGAGCACCGCCAGGAGTAATTCCTGAGTGCAGAGCCAGGAGTAACCCCTGTGCATCGCCAGGTGTGACCCAAAAGGCAAAAAAAAAAATCACTTTCTCTAAAAAGTGCAATTTCATGGTTTGAAAAAGCACTGAAAGCATTTAAAAGATGACAATTTTATTCTTGTCAGGAAAATCAACTACCTAGACCTTGGTGTTACAAGGATTTAATGAAGAAAACTTACTTTCTCATTTTAGTCCAACCCATGTTCAGAAAGTGCTTTCCTTACCTTCAGTTGTATTCTTTCCCTTAAAATATGCATTTGTTGTCAATGACCACTCCTTGGAGTCACACTGAATATATAGCATTCCACATCTGGGGATTAGCAGTTGAAAACAGAAAGAATGCTATTATATCTTTCCCTTAAAGAATAGCCTCCTGAACCAGTTGGGATGGGAGATGCATGCCGAAAGTAGATAATAGAACAAACATGATGACTTCTCAGTGTCTGTGTTGCAAGCCATAATGCCCAAAAGTAGAGAGAAAGTATGGGGAATATTGTCTTCCATGGAGGCAGGGGGAGGGTGGGAAAGGAGGGGTATATCCAGGATATCAGTAGTGGCGAATGTGCACTGGTGGAGGGATGGGTGTTTGATCATTGTGAGAATGTAACCCAAGCATGAACAGTTGTAACTATCTCACGGTGATTCAATAAAATAAAATAAAATAAAAAGAATAACCTCCCTTTTTAAAACATACTTTTTTCCCCATTGGAATGACTTTCAATGCACATCTGACTTGGTTGTTTCCTTTTGGACTTCTTATTTGCTTTTATCCTCCTCTATTGTGATAAACAGAACTGAGTATGATGTTCTTCTCTAGGAAGTAAGTGAGGTATTTACTTGTGTGATCTAAACTGAAATTTAATATTGATGCTTTATAGTCATTGACTGTCTTGACTTATACCAATTTTATTGATCATTCCACCATTCAGAATAGGAAAGAGACCTATATAGAGTTCTTCCATAAAGAGTTTATCAGGGAAGATTATTTATTATTTGATCTATCTATCACTATCTAAAACTGCTATTGCTATTGCTGTTGTCTTTAAAGTATTTCTAAATATTACTAAGAGATAAACATAAAGGGAAAGAGAGGGAGAGATACAGAGAGAGAAAAGGGAGAGGGATAGAGGGTCCAGTGTACTGTGGTGAAGAGATATTGGCATTTTAGAGATAGGTGAAGTACAGTAAAAATATAAACTAAAACATAAACATTTTATGCTCCTTTAAATCAATGTTACCCCTATAAAAATCAAGTTAGAAAAAAAGAAAAACTAAATTCAGCATCTCTCTCTCGGGTTCCTTTTATCATCTAATGGAAAAGAAATAAGTTCATCATAACCATGTCTTAGGGAACCCAGCCTGGTCCCATGAATTTATGAATCATCTCTCATGAACATAAGAGTCTACTGCTTAGAAATAAACTTTTAGCTCTGTAATTAATAAAACTTCCCCTTGCCTATAGATATGCACCTATTTTAAACCAAGTTATAAACTATATGGATTTATAATTTTTCCTTTCACTGTTAAATATATAGTGTGTTAGAATCTTAATAACTAATCAAAGGATAATGCTGCTCCTGTTCTTTGGGTAAGTTAACTTCTCTGTCCATAATTTCAGACTTGAGCCTTCTTAGATACCTACTGAATCAACCATTTTAGATACTTACTGAACCAACTAATTTATTTTATATCACTCCAAATTGGAAAAAATTAGAGAAAATTAAAAAGATACCCAGTTTACCCCAAAACAAATAACTGAACTAAATCATTTTGGTTTCCTTCTTGTGCAAAGTCTATAATTCATTTTGGGTAAATTTCAAAATATTCATCTGTGTTATTTTAAGTCTGTTACTCCTGCCTGTGATCCCATCATGATAGAATTAAACATCACTAATATTTCTATGTATAAATCTGATGTTTCAGGATAGTAAGACTTGAAAGATATATGGCCTCAATAAATTAGAAAACTGAGATTCACAAATACATCAAATTTCTTTCACTTGAAAGTTTCTGGAATTATTAGAAACTGAAACATAAAGAGCAAGAAGAAGCCTCAAAAATATGACCTGAGTTGCAGATTTATGTGAATAAACAACTTGCCCTTTGGGATATCTGGGCAGATCTCCCACCTGCAATTCTTATCTTACTATGAGACAAAGTTCCAAGACTTCCTGCTGTTGCTTTGGTTAAAGATTTTTAGCACCCTAGCCCATTTCCTTTATTTCCTGGTTGGTTGAGTCTCTGGCTGTTTACATATGCTTCTTAAATTAGATTCTGACTAAATTAGATTTTTTTAAATACAATCTTTGGTAGTCATCTTGCACCATGAAGATGAAATTTCTTTTATTTCTCCCTCCCACAAAATGAAATAAATGGTGTAAGCAATGACTATCCTACTGCCACTTACTAGTGGCCCCCATGCTTCTCAATTCATTCTACAAATGAACTGTGAAAGTCGGGGCACTTTAAATTAAAATGAGAATAATAGTCAAACTCAGTCTGATCTTAGCCCAAGGAATCCATCTACATGTACTACAATAAAGTTGACTGGGTTATTATTTAATATAACCTTGTAGACTAAATGTCAGAACTCTGGAGTAAATCCCAGTTCTTTTCTCTATATCTTTGGCAAACCATTTCTTCCTCCAAGTCTTAGTTTTATAATAAGTATAAAAACACTACTTGAGGGCCAGGGAGATATCACAAAGGGCTGGAATTCAAGCTTTGCATGGAGGACAGTGGCTGGGTTTGATCCCTGCCTGGTACCTCATGGTCCTGAAGCACTGTTGGGAGTATCCCTGAGCATTGCCAGTGTTACCAATACCCTACTAAGAAGACAAACAACAACAACAACAACAATTATTTATCTTGAACTCCCCAAGGTCCCCTTCCATCTTCAAATTCTGTGGAACTATGAGTCAATTGCAAAGATGACCATTATTAACTCCTAATATTTGTGCCTTGTGGCCTGACCTAGCAATTAACTCTATAATCACAACTCTGGAGGCAGTTAAAAAATGGCAGTTCTTACAGAAATCAAAGCCATTTTCCTTTTTTGTCTATTTTTCCTTCTTTGTTCTTCCTGTCCCCCAAATCTTTACATATTATGGTGAAAGAGGTGCTCCTTTCTGGCCTGGATGCTGGCAAAGTACACAGAAAATGTCAAGACAGTGCTTGTCCTCAATTGATCTAACCCAATTTTGCAAATGCTATAGTTTCAGAAAACCATCTCAACTTCTGGGTGCTTGTCCAAACCAAACCTCTGTGTCCTTGGACTTCAGCCCTTCTCTTTAGTAAGAACAAACTGAGACTTGCACTTTCTTTTTGTCTTAACAGATCTTGAAAAATTTTGGTAAGACTTTCCATAAATGCAAACAGGTCTATTCTCATACATAGATATCCATACATGCCCCTGTGACTTCTGGGGCTACATATAGGATCTTACTCTCTTCCAAAATATTAGATATAAGAATAGAAGAATATTAACTTAAAGGCAGCAAAATGGATGGCACCTGCTGACTTGTTCCAATAATGGCATTGGCAACAGTGATCCACTACGTGTTTTTACCCATGCTTCGATCACAAAGAGTTGTCTTTATTTATATGCCGTATTTAAATAGAGGAGACAATTTGGCAGATTTCAGGAGAAGAAATTTAATTACCACTTATCTTTAAATGTTAACAGCTTACACTTTTTTTTAATATATACATAGCATGCTGTATTTATGAGACAGTGAAGGGGCAAGGGTCCAAGGAAATGAAAATGAAAGAGGATTAAGCAAGAGAACAGTAGGGGGCTCTGGTCTTGAAGAGACTAACTAGATTTAAATTTCTCAATTCTATTATGCTCTGGAAGCACCAGTTTGCTTTCCAAAAATTTTCCATTCATTATGTTCCAGAGTATGATGTAATCCAAAATCTAAACAATATGTTGATTCTATCTCTATTTACACATTCATTCATTTAGTCAGTATACTTATTGACAGTGTATTCTGCACAAGACACTATATATTAAAGCATTGTAGAAAGTGTAAAGTTCTATGAGACATAGATGGGTCCTTTACAATCTAAATTAGCGGGGAGAGAAAATAGATGTACCTATAACTACAATGTTTTGCCCTACGTCAATGATTAAAGAATTAGTTAAAGAAATTAAAGTGCACAGTAAGATATAAAGAGATGGCATCCCAGGAAAAGAGAACAAACATGAGCGAAGTTGTGGAAGCAAAAACAGTCAGATTTTTATGGGGAAGGACCAAATCAGTGTGAGGAGATGTTAGATGATTGGAGGGGGTAAGTTCTGGAATAGTTTGAATAGGTTAGGGCCAGTGATAAATGAGTCTTAATCTCACACTGATAAATCTGGCATTAATTTTCCATAAAAGTCAGGGATGATTTGGAGCAGGGAGCTATAGAGTCAGACTGCTGGTTGTTTGCAAAGCATTAATCTCAAAGTTGGGTACAGAACTGAATGAGTCAGTAGAGGTTGGAGACTGAGACAGGAAAGACAGTACAGAGGGTAAGGTACTTTCCTTACACAGGGCTGACCTGGGTTCAAACCCCACTACTCCATACACTGAGCATTTCTGGAAGTGATCCTTGCATGCAGAGCCAGGAGGAAGCTCTGAGAACTCCTGGATGCCACCCACCCCCCACCCCTCTAGAAATGAAGACTGGGATCTTAGTGATCAATTATAAGACTGTTATTGTCAGCTCAATGTAAGACAATAATGAAAAATTATTTATTTTAAGCAAGCTCTTTTTAAATATACCTGCATTGTGAAAGAGTTAAATTTGTGATATTTTCTCATTGACCGTTGTTTAGTCTATTCTGAATCCCAAAAATGAAATAAAATAGAAGCACTGCATATTTTCTTTGTATAATCTCTTATAAAACTGTTAGTCCAACATCATTTCACTTCTATTGCTTTATGCACAATGTTGACTGTGATCAAAGCAGAGCACAGGATGAGCCCATGAAGCATTTTCCATCCTTGCTTTCACAAGACTACAAGTGATAACTGGAGAACACCACGTAACAACACTGGGAGCATTGGTAAAAATGCTCCCAGTCTCAATTGAGAAGTCATTACTATCAAGCCTAGAAAAAGGACTTTCTATTATCAGTGATCATGAGAGTAAATGTCTCCCCAAGGAAATGGTGCATTCTCTTAATAGCTCACACATTATCCAGGTTAGTTTGATCAAGTGAAGCAGAACTGGCAGCATTACAAATTACTGAAATCATGGCAAAGACAAAGCTTTTATGAAAAGGAAATTTTGAGATATCATCGAATGAGAGGTTGATTAGAAATAAAGAGGGGCTACTTAAAATTTTTTGCTAATGTTCTTATTCCATCCCATACTCTATTTCTTAAAGATCAAGAAAGGGAATGAGTCTAAACCCTCACCTTGCTCTGCAGTAGTCTTTGAGACAAACTTCTTAAACCATACGATTTCTGGGAAAGAAGAATCTTAGAACAAAAAAAGACGAGAGTTTCTCTTCCCTTTCTAGCTACCCTCTAACAAATAAGGGCCAAAGTGTTCATTTCCTCTTCTGCTTGGAGTCTACTGTAGAAAAGAATTTGCACACAAACATGAAATGCAATTCAAGCACAGCTCTGGTTTGGCTTCAGTGAATTCAATTTTCCCAAATTCTCTGATCACAATTCTTTGTGGGAAGTTCTTTACTCCGATGTTGTCAGCCAATGATGATTTCAAATTAAGCAAGAGGGCTTCAGTGGATGGAAGAAACTCAAATTTTCCATGATCTTCCACAAATATCCAGTGAGATTTCCCCCAGCCACAACGTCTAATATAACTAAGGAATGATTTAGTCCACTAAAAACTAATATTCATGATCAAGAAAGACAGTACAGGGTTAAATTCCTGGCACCACACACAAATTTCTGAGCTAACCCAGGAGTGATCCCTGAGCACAGAGATAGAAATAATCCCTGAGCATTATGAAATAAGGCCAAACCCTCCCCCATAATTATTTTTTTAATTTTAATTTAAAAATTTAATAAAATAAAAATTAAAAATAATAATCATGGTTATTTATACTACATTCATTCAACATTAGTAAGGTTGTGAGTAACAGCTTACTCTTTTTTGTTGCTTTTTGGGTCACACCCAGCGATGCTCAGGGGTTACTCCTGACTCTGCACTCAGAAATTACTCCTGGCGGTGCTCGGGGGACCAGATGGGATGCTGGGAATCAAACCCAGGTTGGTTGAGTGCTAGGCAAACACCCTACCCAGTGTGCTATCGCTCCAGCCCCATAACAGCTCACTCTTACATTCCAGTTAGTGGAAGGGCACTTCCACAGTTACATCAGCATCTACTCACCAACCAGCACCTGGTTTCTCTGTTAATGTCATTTCCATCAACAGAGGAGGAAACTAAGACTATAGATGCAAAATTAGTGGAGGCAAAATTAGAAAGAATCTTAACCCAAACGCTTGGAGTTTGGATTTTGTTTTGTTTTGTATTTTTTACTATTCCACACAATAGATAGAGGACATGTGCACAAATTGGTATATGCGCCAAATATTAAATTTCCATATAATCTTATTGTGTAAAATAAACAATCAGCTTGAAAAATTCCATGGGGGCAAAAACAAAAACAAAAACAGGAAAACAAACAAAACAGTGAGGCTGTTATGCACCACTACTAAGGAGTTTCGACTTGAGAGAATTCTATTCCATACAAAACCAACATTTACTCAGTGTTTGGTATGTTATAGATGTGTGATTAAAACTTCCACATATAGACTGCATTTATTTGTGGGAATATAAAAAAATGTATAAAAGTAATATTCAAAGCCAGGTAAAATGGACCAGGAAGATTGGTCACTGGTTGGTTCAATGGTGTGGGAGATGGAGGGTAGTTACGATAGAGGAGGGTCCATTATAACAATATTAGTTGGAAATTACCACTCTGGACAAGAACTGAGTGTTGAAAACAGGTAAAATGG
The DNA here is from genome assembly GCF_027595985.1 of Sorex araneus. Taxonomy (NCBI): domain Eukaryota; kingdom Metazoa; phylum Chordata; class Mammalia; order Eulipotyphla; family Soricidae; genus Sorex; species Sorex araneus. The sequence goes on along the minus strand of NC_073302.1, from coordinate 27,976,071 downwards.
ATATATATTATAAGCTTTCAGCATCTGTATCACAAACCATAATGTCAAAATGACAGAGAGAAAGAAGAGTGGTGCCTGCCATGGAGGCAGGCTGAGGTGGGGGGCTGTGGCTTGAAGGGGTGGGAGGGAAACTGGTGACACTGGTGCTAATAAATTACACTGGTGATAGGTGTTGGAACATTGTCTGACTGAAACGCAGTCAAGAACAATTTTGTAATGCTCTATCTCACAGTGATTCAATTTAAAATATAATTTTACCAAAAGGGCTGAAATGCAGATGTCATTTCTACTATACCTTTTTGCCTCTCCAGAATACTCCTTCACTGCTGGTGGGAATGCCAACCGGTGCAGCCCTTTTGGAAAACAATATGGATGATTCTCAAAAAATTAGAAATTGAGCTTCTATTTGACCCAGCAATACCACTCCTAGGAATATATCCCAGAGAGGCAAAATGGTATAGTAGAAATGACATCTGCATTTTTATGTTCATTGCAACACTGTTTACAATAGCCACAATCTGGAAAAGACCGGAGTGCCCAAAAACAGATGACTGGTTAAAGAAACCTTGGTACATCTACACAATGTAATACTTGAAGTATTACTATGCTTCTGTTAGAAAAGATGAAGTCATGATCCTTGCACATAAGTGGATCAACATGGAAAGTATCATGTTGAGTGAAATGAATCAGAAAGAAAGAGACAGACATAGAAAGATTGCACTCATATGTGGAATATAAAGTAGCAGACAGGTATGAGCTTGCAATGATGCAACTGCTGGCAGAAATTTCTCCGGACTTAGTTTCTAAAATACTAAAATACAGAAATCCAAAACTGCGCGGCCACTATTGTGGCTGCACGACCTCATACCTCTTCATTCTCAGCAATGGAAAAAAAATTATCAAATGCTTCCTTTTCAGCAGGTCCGACTTTGGGGAGGGGAAAACTCCAAACAATAATAGTGACTTTTTTGTTGAAATATTGAATGTAATCAAAGTAAGGAGAAAGTAAAGTGAAATTTATCAGCTACACAGGCAAGGTGAGAGGCTGGGCGGTGGGACGCGGGGGAGGTAAACTGTGATTCTTGGTCGTGGACTATGTGCACTGGTGAAGGGATGGGTGTTCGAGCATTGTATAACTGAGACGTAAGCCTGAAAGCTTTGTAACTTTCCACATGGTGATTCAATTTAAATAAATAAACAAATAAATAAATAAATAAACAAATCACTATCACGATCACGAAATCCCATTAATCATCAATTTCTCGAGTAAGCTCAGTAACCTCTCTATTCGGCCTTTCCCTGAGATCTTAGAAGTCTCTCTTGACTCGGCCCTCCCAACGATGTCACACTGGAGGCTCTTTCAGGGTCAGGGGAATGAGATCCAGCTTGTTACTGGTTTTAGCATATGAATACATCATAGGAAGCTTGCAAGGCTGTCCCATGTGGGCAGGAAACTCTCAGATGCTTGCCAGTTTCTCCCAGAGAAAGAAGTAGGCTACAAGATATCGCAGCCGCGTGCTTCTGGGAGCTTGCTTTTAAGTCTCTGGATGTTGACCATTGATGGAATTACACACACCTGGGTTCCTCTGCCCGTGCCTTCATGCATGAGGCCTCTCCGAACATGTGGAGAGGGGCCTCAAGCATGGCTGTAGCTAGGTTCCAGTGGTCTTCAACCGCTGGAGCTCTGCTTGGGGCGGGGAAGGAAGCTGGAGCCCATCCCCTCTGAGGGGCCCCGGGGAAGACAGCCAGGAGTGCGGGCAAAAGACTCTCTTTTTTATTTATTTATTTATTTATTTATTTATTTATTTATTTATTTATTTATTTATTTAAAACTTCCACATGCATCTTTGTGTAATTTAGGTTAAATAATGCTTCATTTTATATTAATTTATTTATTTAAAATTAATTGAATCACCGTGAATTAAAACTTTGCAAAGTTATTCATAATTAAGTAAGGCATACAATATTCTAGCACCAATTCCTTCACTAGTATCCACTCTCCTCCAACAATGTCCCCAACTTCCCTCCCTGCTCCAGCTCCCAGCCAGCCTCTATGGAAAGAACATTTTTCCTCCACCAGTGTCCTAGTGTTTCCTTCCTTGACCTATCCCTCCCACCCTCGCCCTGGTGGCAAGCTTCCTATTGAAGACCAGTTCTGATGCTTTTTGTTTCAATTGCCCTTGTCCATTTTTGTTACCCTATCATATTTCTTTATGTCCCTCATATGAGCAAGATTGTTCTGTGTTCTGTGTATGTGTGCCTGCCCCTCTTCTTCTTCTTCTTCTTTTTTTATTGCTTTTAGGGGCACCTCAGCGATGCACAGGGGTCACTCCTGGCTCTGTACTCAGGAATTACCCCTGGCAGTGCTCAGGGGACCATATGGGATGCTGGGAATCAAACCCAGGTTGGCCTCGTGCAAAGCAAACACCCTATCCGCTGTGCTATCACTCTAGCCTCTGACCGTCATCTTCTAACTAACTTCTCTAACATGATACTTTCCAGATCCATCCCTGTAGCAGCAAATTGTATGACTTCATCTTTTTTATGGCCAAGTAATATTTTATTGCATAAATGTGCTATACTTTCTTTATCTGATTATCTGTATTTGTGCATTTTGGTTATTTCCAGATTTTGCCTATTGTAAATAGTGCTTCAATGAACATACCAGTGCAGATGTATATTCTATATCGTGATTTTGGGACCTTGGATTATATTCCAAGGAGTGGAATTGCTAGGCTATATGAAAGCTCAATTTCTAATTTTTTGAAGAATGTCCATATTATTTTCTATTTATTTCCTCATATAATAAAATCATTTTGGGTCTATGAAACTCTCCTTGTTTCTTCTCAAATTAAAATAATTAGTAATACCTGAGTAGAATTCTAACTGTAAGGGTTCCCCTTCATTTTTCAGATACATTAGTTGTCTATGGCCCACTTCTTCAGATTCTTTGCAAAAAGGAAACTTTTCATTTTGCAGATTTCCTATTAAATAATATTGTAAGAAAGAGGTACATGGGTACGAACAACAGCTCCATGATGTTTGCTCATGGAAATCCACAGTAGAAAAGAGAAATAGGCTCATCAAGAACTGCCGTGGGATCCTACTTCAAAGTGACCTCTGCTCTTCTCTCCCTGACAAGGACCCGAGTTGCCACCCACGAACAGCTCCTGGCTCCTGAACGGCCATGACCCCAGAGGCACACAGACCAATTTCAGAACGCAGCTGCTTTTGGCAGAAATGCATCTGGACTGATCATTAAACTATGGCGTCGTGCCATTCTGGTGGGGAAAGGTGTTTGTCCCTTCCGCCTATATTCCTGGGCAGCGCGGTGGCTGCAACCTTTTCAGAGCCTACTGGACAGCCAGCTATGAGACTGCAGTGCCTTGACTCTCGAAGCCTCATGGCATGGGGGGTGGATTTGGCTGCTCTCCCTGGCCCAACGAGGCCCCGAGTTGCCGCCACAAATGGCTCCTACTCCTAAATGGCCATGATCCCAGAGGCACACAAAACAATCTCGAAATCCAGCGGCTTTTGGCAGAAATCCCTCCAGACTTACTACTAAAATATCAGCTATCCAAAATGCTCTTCATATTAGCAATAAAAAACAAATTATCTAATGATGCCTTTTCAGCAGGTCTGAATGTTGGGGAAAATTCCAAATAATAATGGTGAATCTTTTGTCGAAATATTGAATGTGATCAAAGCAGAGAGAGAAAGGTGGAAATCATCTGCCACATAAGCGGGGGGAGGGGTGGAATGGGGGTATACTGGGGTTCTTGGTGGTGGAGGGTGTGCACTGGTGAGGGGAATGGGTGTTTGATCATTGAATGACTGAGACTTAGACTGGAAAGCTTTGTAACTGTTCTCACGGTGATTCAATAACTTTTTTTTTTTAATGTGACCTCTGAAGGTGTGTCCAGATTTCTAGCGTGTCTTGTGAGTCATTCTTCTACAACATCAAGTCTTGTGAAAGACGAGTAAACACTATCTTTAGGAATGGCATAAGGACTCAAAGATGCGGCCATCAAATCACAAATGAGACACCACTAGGAGCTTGTATGGAAGAGATGGGAGACTGGGCACTGGGGGTGGGAGCAGGTGGAAATTTTTTCTTTTAAGTTCTGAAAGCACAAAACTTGGAATGGAGAGATCTGAATTCCAGCCCTTGATTTTCAGTCAACCCTAATAGGGAAGTAGTTCTGGACAAGGTACCTAATAGGTCTGAGCTCTGCTTTCTCCTCTGTAAAATGGGGAGGCTAACAATGGAGAATCAGTGAGAGAGTCACAATTCTTTCTGGTTTTAGACACACTCAAGAGAAATTTTTCAGGTGCTGGAGTAATAGCATAGCGGGTAGGGCGTTTGCCTTGAACGCGGCCGACCTGAGTTCGATTCCCAGCATCCCATATGGTCCCCTGAGCACTGCCAGGAGTAATTCCTGAGTGCAGAGCCAGGAGTAACCCCTGAGCATGGCCAGATGTGACCCAACCCCCCCCCCAAAAAAAAGGAGAAATTTTCCAGACAGGTCTAATGTGCTCTCTAGTTTTTGCTCCAAACTTTCCCCTCTCCTGGGGATCATGAATAAGATGAGAGGTGGACTGTGTCTGAGACATTCTCTCTGACCCTTCTCACAGAGCCTGGCACATGTACAGATGATGATGAGGGTTTTTTTTTTTTAAGCAACATGTATGGATCATTCTCCTTTCTTCTACTTGCTCATCTCTTGCTCATCTTACTCATTCTCCTACCTCCTCTTTTTTTTTCTTTTTTTTTTCTTTTCAGGTCATGCACAGGGGTTACTTCTGGCTCTACACTAAGAATTACCCCTGGCGGTGTTGGGGGACAATATGGGATGCTGGGAATCAAACTCAGATTGGCCGCATGCAAGGCAAATGCCCTACCCTCTGTGTTATCACTCCAGCCCCTCCTACCTTCTCTTAGTGATGCCTGAAATTCATTGTTTGAAGTTGCTTTATGACGATGCAGCCGAAAAACTGGCTTTGGCAGGATTCGGTATTATCACTCCACTTTTTCTAAGCTGACCGCAGAATAAGACCACTGACCACAGAACCCTGACTAACCCCCACTCCCCACTCAGAAGAGAAATCCCAGTCTTCTCACTTAAAGGTGTCTATTTGTTTTTCCAAAATAAGTGAACATCCTGACCAAGAGCAAGAAAAAAACAAAAGTTTAGCCAGGCTAGATTGCAAACCAATTGTCAGCTAGAAAAGCAAGGAACGGGAAGACCCACCACGAGCCTATATCAATAGCTCCAGTGTGAGAAAGCTCAAAGAGGCTGGCCTAAAGCTGGAGCTGCCACAGCGGTGAAACTGTGTCTAATTTTAGAAATATTAAATAACTGATAATGACACGACCTTGTTAAAGAACCATGTTGAAGAAGGGGGAAGGAAAAAAAAGGGGGACACTGTTAAAAATAGCATACAGACTCTTAGCCGAAGGTTCCAGGTAAAATATGGATTTACATCCATAATATAGGCTCCAAGCGCTGACACACCCTGCACGGCTGCCAGCCATGTCAAGTCCAATGTGTGTTCTGGAGGACATCCATTTAAGCACCCAGCAGGGCACTTCTTAGCTTCCTGAAAGTGTGAGAGAAGATAGAAGGCCTGCATCCTTCTTCTCATGGGGCCTCAAGTCTAGCCATCAGCCCAGTAGCAATCACAAAATATCATTTTAACATGTGAGGCTGCCCCGCAGCACACTCAACCTAGCTGAGTAAAACGCAGCCCCTCGTGTTGTCTGGGAACGTCTGCAAGGCTGCTGCTGGCATTCTATCAAACAGGCATCCGAAACACAGAAAGCTAAAGAAAGCCAGCCATCCTCTTAGGGAGGACTAAGCTACGGAAGAGGTGGCAGCTCCGGAGCATGCAGAGAACTACAGACAGGGCCCACCTCCACCCCACCCCCCGCCCTCTTGCTCCCCCCAATCCTGCAGATCGGCACCTCTATGTCTTGGCTACCTCGGGATCATTAAATGCTTTTAGCAAAGCTGTCTCCTAGGAGTAACCAGCTTTGCAAGCCAAATTGAAAAAGGTCCATCTGATCGTGTAATTGGAGAGAAAGTAGGATCTGTGCCATGATAACACATTAGAGGCATTTGGAGATGAAAGAAAGAAAGAAAGAAGTGGTCTCATAATTAGAAGGGGCCTGAAAGCAAGTACCTCTGAGATGGTGTGGTTCTGGAAGCAACAACGGAATTCATTGAACATTACCTGCCATCCCTCTGTGAGTCTAAACACGAAAAATTCGCCAGGTAGACCTGGACTCAATCTCGTCCGAATGGCCTCAAATTTCCACACTTTCTAGCTACATAGTTTAGAATAAACACTCTGCATAGGGGGGCGATTTGCCCTCCAGGGTACATTTGGCAATGTCTGGAGATGTTTTGTGACTGTCACAAACAGAAAAGGATGTTCTCTGGCATCCAATGGTTAGAGGCTGGCAGTGCTGTGAACAGCCTAGAGTCCAAGATACAATGAAGAATTATTCAGCTCAAATGTCAACAGTGCGGAGGTTAAGAAACCTTGGTCTAGAATAATTGATATTTTCTGACCTTTCATCTTTTACAGGCTTATTTTATTTTGAATCTATCCTATTTTATTCCTTTAATGTCTTGAAAGGCAGTGTCCATTTGAAACAAAAGAAAATATTTAACTTATCCTTACAGTAATTTTAAAGTTCCTGCAATTAAGAAGACTTTCCAATGATATTTATTCATTTCTATAATAAGTACCATGCATTTTACAAAGGAATGCATAGCATGGAAAGCTTAGGAAAGGGGGAGACAATGACAAATAGTTTGAGATTTCATTTTTTCTGACATTTGAGACCACCAAAGAATTTAGCAGATACTACCTCGACCTTGCAGTTGGAAATTAGAGTTTTAAAATAGTCCAATATGAGGATGCATTTTTCCTCATTTGCCAGGAGTGGTTGAAGTCACATTGCCATCTGAAAGGATCTAGTTAAATGAAAGAGGAAACTATACAACTCTCATGACACCCCACCAGTGCTCCACCACCAACACTCAAAAGATACCGTCTTCCTTCATCTGGTTCCTGCACACCACTCCAATCGCACCATTGCCATCCATTCCTAACTTCTCTTTGACCCCAGTCATAGCTAATTTCCTATCTTCTCTAACATGTGACTCTACAATTCTATTTTTAACATGGAACTTTCCTTGGCCTACAAGGTCCACCAGGCTGGAGTAATAGCACAGTGGTAGGGCATTCGCCTATCACGCGGCCAACCTGTATTCGATTTCTCCGCCCCTCTTGGAGAGCCGGCAAGCTACCGAGAGTATCGCGCCCGCATGGCAGAGCCTGGCAAGCTACCTGTGGCATATTCAATATGCCAAAAACAGTAACAATAAGTCTCACGATGAGAGACATTACTGATGCCTGCTCGAACAAATCGATGAGCAACGGGATGACAGTAACAGTGACAAGGTCCATCACTCTGCTCTTCAATAAATTCTTTAAATTTATTGAAGATTTGTTAACCACCTCATGGATGTTTCTTTACTTCCTAGTACCCACTTTTTCTCAATACTTCAGTTGGATCTGGTGTCCTTCTTGTGGTCTCTCAGGAGCACCCATACCTAACTCCAAGATACTCTGTCATTCCGAGTTCCAGCTAATTGTACATCTCTTCTGGTTACTTGAGAAGAAAAAGCTTCCTTTTCACCTCTGTATGTACACCAACCCCACTACCTTCACTGCAGCCTAACTGAGGGCTTGAGTTCCAAATGAGCATTGAACAACTATTTGGGAAAGGAATAGAAGAAAAGTAGAGAGGATGGGAAGGTGACAAGAAAGAAAGAGAAAATGAAGGAGAGAGAATTTTTGGGAAAAGAAAGCAGACTGGGAATGCGATAGGAGATGTGAAGAAGAGAGGAAGGGAGAAGTAATGGGAAGAGTTCTGCTTTTGTTTCCTGCTCAGAGAAAATCCTTTGATCTCTCAGACTTAAGGAAAATACCTACATTAACTACTTTCAAGAATCACATTTCTCTCTTTATACCATTTACTTGGGCTGGAGCAATAGCGCAGAAAGTAGGGCGTTTGCCTTGCACATGGCCTACCCGGGTTCGATTCCTTCACCCCTCTCAGAGAGCCTAGCAAGCTACCGAGAGTATCTCACCTGCATGCCAGAGCCTGGCAAGCTACCCATGGCATATTCAATATGCCAAAAACAGTAACAACAAGTCTCACAATGGAGACGTTACTGGTGCCCACTCGAGCAATTCGATGAGCAACGGGATAACAGTGACAGTGACAGTAATACCATTTACTACATTGGTCTGTTTAGATGTATTTGCATGATTATTTACTGCTAAAGTACAAGTTTCATGAGATAAGCATCTGTTTTTTCATAATTCCATTATAGCTTCAGCACATAGTGTAACTATAGGAATTATTTTCTCTGTAAATTAAGATACGGGCCAAGTGGCTGAGCAAACAAAGAGATAGTCTTTTTTGTTTTGTTTTGTTTTGTTTTTATTCCATAAATAGGTCTGAGAGCTTAGACTTGTTCTTTGTACCTCCACCTGAATTTATCCCTATTTAAAAAAAACTTCTTGTGCTTCCAGGTAGAAATGTTCTAAAGCATTCAAGACAGTGGCATATACATTCTCACTTTAAAAATCAATCCCAGGAGCAATTTATTACAGGGAAATTTCCTGGACTCCAAGAAGCACCTTGAAGTCAGAAGATGATTAATTTGGTATAACTGAAGAGCTGCAAACATCTGCTCCCCGTTGACATCTGCCTCTCATTAAGTTCCAGCCCTCCGTCTCCCTCTGCATTGGGGGGCTGGCTTGTGTGTTGATCTGGTAACTCTAATTATATGGTAAGCCTGGTGCTCAAGGCCCTTGTGCCAGCCACCTGGTGGGGCTTAATAAGAACTTGCTCTATTGCATTGTACTCCAGATCCACCCTGAGCACTTTGTAAGTCCTCCATCACTTCTAAATAATAGAAATAAAAAAGAGTAATGCGACTGGCCAGCACATTTTTATCCTGAAACTCTGGTGAAGGCTGCTTCTGAGTAAAATTAAACCCTGGGTTGATGCATATAGGCAAATCAATTCCATAAATGATCTTCCAAATCTACTGTTTTGCCATCAGGTTTTATAATAACATTTTAATTGACATCTTACTTCATTATCCCTTCTCGCCACCCATTCGGCTATTGATGGTATGGTTCTAAAATGTGATACTGATACTGAGCTACTTACTCAGAAGACTCAAAGGCTCTGTTTTATCTGAGTAAGCCACTCCCTACCCTTGACTCCGAAGCTCTTAGGTTCCTGGACTTAACTAACGTCTCTTAGTCTTCTCTTTCAGACTGTTTTTCACTATTTGATGTATCACTGTGCAATTCCAGCTTTCCAGTTCTGCTTCTCTCTTCACACCTTAGCTTGTGCAATTCAGGATGAGCACCACAGAGCACCATCCTGATTTGGTGCATCAACTCAGATCAAAGTAAGCAATAGATCAATCAGATATTTATGGCAATATTTCATAAAAACCATGAAAGATAGACAATGCTCCCAAAGGAAAGTATAGACATAAACCTATAAAAACATCTTAAAAACCTGTCTATCCTCCGCCTTCTATAGTCACCATCATGTTGACTCACCCACCAGCTCTGCTTTACTGGTTCACTACTAAATTTCTGAGGAGATTATATGCCAAGCCACTAAAAATCATGAAAACACCAGTCCTCATAGCTGCAAATTCTGGGGCACCCTCAGAAGATGGATGAGCTGGAGAACCTGCTCTGACGAATCCCTGGGAGCCACACCCACACTCCACTGCTGCAGCATGCCACAGTCTCAAAACTATTGCTTAACTAATAATCTCTGCAGAGACACCAAACTGTAACTAATTTCAGGTACCTTGGTGCCCAAGCTGAGAACTCTGGCTTCTTCTCTAAGTGTGGGGAGGCAGGCTTCCCCGAGGCTCCTGTACTTCCAGAAGCCCTTGTAGCCACATCCATATCCCACAGCTGCCTCCATGTCAATCCATCAGCCCAGTTCTGTAGATCTTGAAGGTCTAGATCACATGGCCACATTGGCACCTCCTAACTCCTCAATACTATAATTCCAGTAGGAGCACCCTGAATTAGGTGGGGAAGTGAGATAGAAGGCAACAAAACTCAGCAAACGAAAGCAGTAACACAGAAGGCTCAACTAGTGAAAAAAGCTTAGTAAATTCCTAGACACAGACTTAACAACGCCATGATCAGATATAACAATTTTCACATGAAAACTGTTTTTTTTTAATACTTACTGATTTTAATATTGGGTCTTTGTTATCAAATCAATTTCAATTGTAGAATTATATTAACAGTTGTGACTTTTGTCTACATTAAAATAGAAATTAATGAATAAGACTGCCTTTCTCTTTTTCGCGCTCCCTTTTTTTCCCATATATGGGGCTGACTAGAGTCTCCTCCCAATGCTAAGTCCCCTTTCCAAGTTTTCCCTCATGACCACATTTAGTTTCCTTTTTCTCTCTTCCTAAGTTCTTCATATCTAATCTTTCCAGACTCCCTGACTTTGAATTTTCTCTAAGAGTTCCTGTGCTTACCCAACAAGCAAAAATTTCTCCCTCAGTGGGTGATAGGATCAGAAGAGTATGGGGAATTTTTTTTCCCTGTAGTCATTCATTCTTATTCCTATCACATGGACCATGAGCACTCTTCATGGAATGCCCTTTGCCCATGTCTTATCTGTCAACACTCTCTCAATCGTCAAAGTCAGAACAAAGGATCTTTGAAGCATTCCATAATAGCCCCTGAGAGAATTTTGCCGTTTCTAATGTCTTAGAGCTTTTGGTGCAAATGTCTTTTCTTAATTTACTTATTTATTTATTTACTTTATTTACTTATTTATTTTCTGACTTTTTTGTTACAAGGAGAAGGTTAGTGTGTCATTGTGTAAGTTCCCTAAAGCATTCAGGCTCTGTGCTCAGGAGTGATCCCTAGCAATATTCAGAGGATCATATTTGCTATTGGGGAGTCAGGTAGAGTTAAAGCAAGGCAAGTGCCTTAACCCCTGTACTATCTCTCTAGTCCCTACTTCTCCTTTATAAAATTGAAACTCTACGGTACTGTGGCCAATCTGAACCACCCATTGACTGTTCACTTCCAGGGCATGATTCTCCTTATTTTCGATCCTTTGTTTAATGATCTCTTGGGTACCACAGAGAAAAGTACTAGCTTGGCATCTCAAAATAAAATTCAGTAGATATCTTCATGTGTTATGATGACTATGACAAAATATCATGAACTATATGACTTATACAAGTAACAAAAACGTATCATTTATCTGGAGGCTGCAAAGTCCAAGATCAAGGTGATGGCAGATTTGGTGTCTGGTTAGGAACCTTCTTTCTGGTTCAAAAGCGGCTCTTATCACTATGTCCTCACTCAGCAGAAGCAGTAAGCCAGTTCTCTGGAGTGCCTTTCACAAGGGCACTAATCCTTTTCTGAACTCCACCTTCATGACCTGATTACTTCCCAAAGACCTAATACCAATCCTGTGGGGATTTGGTTAACATATGAACTTTGTGAGGGGGACAATTGCTTCCTTTATAGAAGTAGGCATTTTATTTATCTATATTGCCTCCTCCAAGTTCAAATTCCTTGGAAAGTTCTTATTTATCTCACATTCACCAAAATATCCTATTATTTGACAGAAAATATATTTTCAGAAAATGTGTGTGCAGTGGCAAGTTTGTTAGTCTGTGGTTTTCCTATCATACCTAGTGCGATACTATGCTCAGAGTATAAGCTTTAAAAGTGTACTTGGAGTTAAATTAAATAAACAATCAGCTTGATTAAATTTTCTATTTTTTGTCTTTTTCAAATGTAACATTGCATGGTGGTCTACATGTTTTTTTCAAGTTGAAAAAAAATGGTGGGTAGAAAACAAAGGATTAAAATTAAACTGGTTTGACCAGTTTCTTTCCCTCTGGATACAAAGCCAAACTTAGAGCTTTGTCTGAAGAAATCACACTCGCAAGAAAAAGCTGTGTGGGTCCTTCCTCTGCAGCCTGCAAGGCTGTAAGACCTTTCATTTCTGTATTAGAATATTCTGTTATACTAGGCTCATGTGGCTCCTTTGGTTAATGGTGACAGAAAATGTGACTCCAGGGCCACATAACTGCAAATACTACTGGCCTAGAAGCTGGAACAGATTGATACGATTGGCAAACCCCACCTCAGCTGCTCTTTGTACGATGGAAGAGAAAATACAGTCATTAAACTTAATCACTCTTATGCATTATGCAATTAATCTCCAGCACCCCTGGACTCCTCTCTAGGCTCTATAACTTACACCCAACCCACAGAGATGAGCCCATGGACTGTGCTTCCAATGTATAAAAAAAGAGTCCGGACTCTAAAGTCATTAATTTTTTAGAAATTCAGTCCTTCTTCTCCTGCAGATTTGGGACTGAAAGAAAGGAAGATAGCTTTTGAGAGAGAAGTTCAGGGTAGAGGCAGCCTGGGGAAAACAGATACTGTTGGTTGCCTATGAGTGCCTCCAGTCCTAGGCATAGGTTATGAGCCCATTCCCCTTGACAGTAATTGGTTTCGATGGCAATATGAATGTAATTCAGGCCAGGGAGATGTGAGAGAAAATCTACTCGAGCATTATGGGAAAGCTTTTTTTTTTTTTTCAAAAAAAAGAAAAGCATACATAGGAAAAGCTGTTTTGTTTTGAACTCCGGACTTTGTCGTGCCTGTCTGTGATATCTGTAAGTATAGCAGCCAACAGGTAGCCAAAATGAAACTCAGCCTTAGGACAAGGACAAAGATGGGAGAGGTGAACGCATGATAAAAAGGATCCTGATAATTTCCCCTAAGTGTAGAATGTGAGGGTATAAAACTGATGAACGAAAGAAAAGAAAAAAGTCAGTGGACATTGACAATAGATCTAAGGTAATCTTCATAAAAAGAGTAGGAAGAGAGAGAGAGAAGCTAGAAAGGAGTATAAAAGTAATGAAAGTATCTTTATACATACATATATATATGTATATATATATACATATAAAACTATCATTCTGAACAGCCGTTGCCATGTTAACTCATCCACTGGCCTTAATAATGTTGACTAAATTTTCCAGGAGATGCACAGCAAGTAGCTAAAATTTATTAAATCACCAGTTCCCATAGCTGAAAACTCCCGAGCACCGTCAGGAGGCAGGTGGACAAATTACCCACCTTGCCAAAGCTCCAACCGCCACACTCACACCCCACTACTGCAGCCTTGCCAAGGGCTTGACTCCATCTCTTCGTGAATGTTCTCTGCAAAGATGCCAAATAATTTCAGGTACCCAGTGCTCAGGCTGAGAACTCTGGTGCTTTTCGAGGCTAGGTGGGTAACATCCCCCAAGCCCCAATACTTTCAGACGCCCCAGCAGCCACACCCATCTCCCATAGCCACTGACACGTTGACTCATTGATCCAGACCATAGATTCTGAAGTCTCCTAATTCTTCAATACTGAAATTCCAGTAGGAGCACATCAAATTAGAAGGGCAAGTAACATAGAAACCAACTAAAGTCAACAAACAGAAACAGTAACCATGGATGGCTCAACTAGCAACAAACAGCTTAAAAAATTGTTAGACAAGAACTTAACAACCTCATGATCAGATATAACAATTTTCACATAAATTAATTTTAGTGCTTATTGATTTTAATATTGAAGCTTTGTTATCTAATCAATTTTAATTCTAGAAGTGTATCAACAGTTTTGGCTTTTTTCTTCATTAAAATAAGTTTCTAAAAGCAATCATTCTGAAAATATTGTAAAGACTTAAATAATTTATTTATTGAATGAATTAAGACATTTGGAGTTTTATTTTACATGTTGCTCTTAAACATGCTGCATCATAACAAACAGGTAATGTCTCAGCCCCTGTTGTGGCCACTTACCTCTCCTACCCATGGTTCTATATCTGACATTGGACAATATAACTGGTCTTTCCCCTCAGCTAGGAAACTGATTTAGTGGCTTAGGTCTATCCTAAACTTTTATATCTCTCTCTTTCTATGTACCTATAGATATAGATATATACGCATCTGGCTAGAGCGATAGCACAATGGATAGGGCATTTGCCTTATACATGGCCTACCCAGGTTTGATTCCTCCCCCCGTTTCGGAGAGCCTGACAAGCTACTGAGGGTATCTCACCCACAGGACAGAGCCTGGCAAGCTACCCGTGACATATTCGATATGCCAAAAACAGTAACAACAAGTCTCACAATGGAGACGTTACTGGTACCCACTCGAACAAATCAATGAGCAACAGGATCACAGTGATACAGTGGTATATACACCATTAATATAATACCCAAATCACATACCCTCTCTTTTTCTGGATTCTATTTACTTGCTAAGTCAAACTCTTGGTATTTCTTGCAGGAGAGAAGATATAGAGAGGCACACTGAGGTAATCTCTATCTTTTCCATGTCCATCTAATCCATTAATTATTTACTGTGGCTGAATACAGCCACATTTAGTTAAAATCTTCATGAATTAAAGTAATAAGTAACCTGATCTCTAATTGACTTCAAGCTCTGAAGAGCCATCCTTCAAATAACTACCTGAATATTCCTGTAGTATGTATCCATTAATTTTTTTAATCCATTAGGCACTTAGTAAATCTGGGCCATGCATTTCACTAGTCACTGGGGGTACAAAAATGAATAAGACTTTTATTCATTCAGCAAACATGTAGTAAGTAACTGCTTTGTGACAAGCAAGCACTAGTAATAAAATTATTGTGAAAAAGTTACGAGTTTTTTGGAAGCCCATTTGCTCAAATGGCAGATAAAGAGGAGAGAACATTCTAGAACAAGGAGCTACATAAAGGAGTGAGGTATAAAGAGGGAATGGTACAATTCAAAAAATCAAACACTGTAGGATAACATTGGGTTTGTCCTTTTAGCCTTGCCGCAGGGAATTTAGTTTACCTTAAAGCAATGTCCTTTCTGTATGGACATAGGAAGACAGTTAGTATTATGCTTTGTAACTTGGGAGCTTATTGACTCCAATAATATTTACTCCCAGGCATCTGCTTTCTCGACTCAGTTGTCCTTAGTTCCTAGCACCCCAAAAGTAGGGTCCCGATGAGGAATAGAATGTACCCAGGGCAAGCTGTGAGCTACCCTGTCATTGAAATGGGCCAGGCCAAAGTGCCACAATACTCAACTATAAGTTGAGAGCATGGTTATAGACAAATGTTGTCATGATCCAAAAGTAAGACGAGAGTAGGACCCTGCTGGAGTTAGGAAGACTAACCTGACCTGAGGACTGTGGTCTAGAAAATATAGTGAGATGTCCTCAGAAAGAACCAAACTTAAAGTTTGATACATCTCTTACTGTGCTCATACAGAATGACATTGCTAGAAATATTTGAAGTAGATTTACTACAACTATTTAAGTGAATTAAATTGCTCTTAAACATGCTGCATCATAAGATACAGGAAAGAAGAAAGGGACATACCCTAACACACCCTTGTTTGGACCCCACCCTTTAGTGGATCTCCTAGTAATCTCCTTAGATGAGATTTTTGTTAATCTCCTGGAAGAGTGATCTTACCCATCTTTGTTGATTTGTTAATGTTCAACCCACCTTTGTGTCACCACCCTATGTGATTATTATATAAACTAAGACTGTGGGGGAAGAGACAGAGACAGCAGAGACAGATGAAAAGGCAGCAGGACACAGACAGAGGCAGCAGGACACGGACAGAAGAAGACACAGACAGGGAAGACACAGAAACGAGGGAGAAAGTCAAAGGCAAGACAGAAGCAACAAAGAAGACACAGACGCGGAGAGAGAAGACACGGAAGCAAGAGAGAAGACACAGAAGCAGAGACAGAGAGAGGTCAGAAGAGACCAGAGCAGAGACTGCAGAGACAGAGACAGAGAGACAGACAGGAGAGAGCACGGCGGCACACACAGAAGCAGAGCACAAGGAGGAGCCAACCCAATTCGGTCTATACACAGCGGCTCGAGAGCACTTAACGTGAGTGATGAAATAAAACCACCCTGAGAGCCTGCGAACAACAGAACACAACACACACATCACCCCCTCCCGTGTGCATCTTTGTAATTTTTTACAGAACATGAGAGTGAACAGAACCTAAGGACTAAGGTAGACACTGATTCCAGATGTGACTAGAGCCAGGATGCAAAAGTTAGCTCACAAAATGCCCTTTATGCCACATTAAGGAGTTTGGTGCTTTGCTTAAAGACCTTGGAAAAACACTGGAAATTTTTAAGCTGAATAATAAACTTAGAAGACTTTTCCTAGAATAACCAAGCCTAGATAGTGGAAAAAACACAAAATGAGGAATTATTTGATAAAGATACTGAGAAGAGAAATGGTAAAGGCAGGATGGAGGAGAGATTTTCAAAAAAAAAAAAAAAAGAAAAAAGAAAAAAGAAAAATGGGGGCTGGAGCAATAGCACAGCAGGTAGGGCGTTTGCCTTGCACACGGCCGACCCGGGTTCGATTCCCAGCATCCCATATGGTCCCCTGAGCACCGTCAGGGGTGATTCCTGAGTGCAGAGCCAGGAGTAACCCCTGTGCAACGCCAGGTATGACCTAAACCAAAAACCAAAAAAAAAAAGGAGAGATTTTTTTTTTAGTTTATTTTTAATTAGAGAGTCAACGTGAGGGTACAGTTACAGATTTATACATTTTTGTGCTCATGTTTCCCCCATACAAAGTTTGATAACCCATCCCTTCACCAGTGCCCATTCTCCACCACCAGTAAACCCAACATCCCTCCTACCCTCCCCAGTCCTGTCTCCCCCCACCCCACACTGCCACTATGGCAGGGTATTCCCTTTAAAAAGGAGAGATTTTAAATAGAACAGATCAGTGGAAGATAATGGCCTGCTACTGGAGAAGGAGGTAAGAAAAAGGACAAGAAACAGATGATTCTCAGGTTCAGGAGGAGTCATTTTGGAGGAGAGTGTAATGAGAACAGATTTAGATGGCTACACCCTGTGCACTCTGAAACCACTAATTAGAAATTAAGATAAAAATTAAGATGAAAGCTCAAGAGAAAAAACCTAGGTGGTAAAAATAAATTTCAGTTCTATAGCAAATAATAGTTAGGAAGATATGGATATCCACCAGAGAAAGGATACAGATTAAAAAGAGGCAACCTAATTGAGATCTCTGAAAATGGTCTGTTTTGGCACTTGGGCAAGATTATCAATGGAGGTACATATACAGGTGGTTGTATAGTTTTAAGTGATATATCAAATAGATTATTGAATTAAATGTTTCATTCTTCTACTTATAAAATATCTTCATAATAACACAAGTTCAAATGTGAAAATGATGACTTTAAATGACAAATTGACAAAGATTAAGATGACTTGTATTCAATTATTCTGAATGTCTGCATGTCTATGAGAGATTTTTTAAAAGTCATACGGATATTAGCACTGTAGAACTGTCATCACATTGTTCATTGACTTGCTCAAGCGGGCACCAGTAACGTCTCTATTGTGAGACTTGTTGTTACTGTTTGTGGCATCTCGAATATGCCATGGATAGCTTGCCAGGCTCTGCTGGGCTGGCAGGATACTCTCAGAAGCTTATTAGTAATTATGAATCTATCCCATAAAATTTATTTTCTTGTAAAAATTTCAACAAGATCACTAATTGCATTGTAAAAATCAAGTTTCTCATATAATTTCTGTTTGGTTCATATCAAAATAGAAAATGGTAGTGGTAGCCATTGGAAATTTTTTTAATTGTTAAAATAATAGTTCAGTACAGAAATAAATCATTGTTAACAGGATGTTTTATGTTTTATCCCAACAAATTATAAAAAATCTGAACTTTACTATCTCTTAGAGGAGTACCTAGCCTATGAAGCAATATGAAGATTTGATATTCTCTCATCCTCTCTGCATCTAAACCTTTATATATATGTGTGTGTGTGTGTGTGTATGTACATATTTCTTTTTAAAGGAGTTGTTTAAATTTATAAAATGTTTCCCTGCCTCTATGAATGATACTATCTATATATTTGACATTAATTCTAGAAATTTAAGTTAAGAAGTGAAATGAAGCAAGAAAATAGATGCACAACACTAAAAAAAGGTACTTCCATATTTTAAAAAATCACTACATCTGTTACCTGAGAAATAAGATATAACATATTAACTAATTTGTCTTTTGGCTCACTTAAGCACTTTATTCTCTATCTGCCTTAAGCTCCCTTTATATTTGGGGCCACAGTCAGCAGTACTTGGGGACTACTCCACAGTTCTGGGGGTCACTCCTGTCTGTGCTTGAAGTCCATAAAACCTGGGCTCGCACTCAGATCACTAGGCCACCTCCCCAGGCCTCTTTCCTAAGCACTTTTGCCCACTCAACCCCTCCTCCCCATACTACAAAGCAATACCCATACTTGACTTCCATAGGTCATAATGCACATTTATGAGACTAGGACTTAGAGACTTTTGCTTAGAAGTCACAGACAAGTTAGAAGGACTTCCCAGAGATCCAAACAATATTGATCATAATAGTAATTTAAGATTATGAGATGCTGTATTGTGAACAGTCTTTGCTGAGAACTGAATCCCAAATGGTAGAAACATCCTTGTATTTCTCAATAAATTTTTGAGAGGGAATGATATGACCCACCTTTTAAAGAACGTTCAGGGTAAGGACCCTAATGCTGAGACTAAAAGGTCATGCTCTATGATGACATCAACCCCCTGAGAAGGATCAGGAAAAAAATTCTGTAAAGGAGTTAGGGGCAAAAAAGATCAGAGAAATGAGGTAAACCAAAACTGTTATTACAGAAATAAAAGAATGAGTTTTAAAGAGTTAAGTCTGGCAAATATTCATGGGAGAAGAAAGATAAGTAAGACATTAGATAGATGTTGGGCATATGTTTTAGACATACTATACAATCAAATATTATTAGAAATATGTTTTAGGGGCTGGAGCAGTAGCACAGCAGGTAGGATGTTTGCCTTACAAGCAGCGAACCCGGGTTCGATTCCCAGTGTCCTATATGGTTCCCTGAGTACTGCCAAGAGTAACTCCTGAGTGCATGAGCCAGGAGTAACCCCTGTGCTTCACCAGGTGTAACCCAAAAAGCAAAATATATATATATAGAAATATGTTTTAGGCATATCATTACACAAGACATATATTTGACATATTATATAATAAAATATTGTTGTGCAATGAAAAGGAATAAATATTATTACATACAAGAATCTAAAACACATTATTCTGAGTAAAAATAAACTAATCACAAAACCCATGTATGCTACATCGTACAATTTAGATGTAGTTGTGTCCACTATAGACAAAGAAAAATCTGGAGAGAAGTAAGGTCGGTGAAAAGGACTGGTAGATTTAGAAGTGGGAGTGACTATTCATGGGAAAAGAATTTCTTTTTGCGGTGATAAAATTATCTGAATTTAGATTGTCAGTGGCTGCACAACACTGAAAATATAGGGAATTGTACTCTCAACAGTCAAAATTGTGGTATATAAATTAGATCTCAGTAAAGCTGTTGTTTATAAGAAGTAGAAGAGATAAGCACTACATTTAAAATCATATCTTCCCTTGTCTCATTCACCAAATATTGCCCACCAACCTCTGGAAAATTGAATCTTGAACCTTCTATGGTTAAGACAACACAAGCTGCTCTAGTGATTTGTCCATTGCCGTTGAACAAAAAAAAAAAAAATTAATTGATTTTCTATTATTTGAGAAACAAAGATGAGGTACAGGGACCATTTCATAATAAAGGTCTTTCACACTAAGGTAAACATGAAAATAGAGACCATTTATGCAAAAATCCATTTACTGTGTCAGTAATTTTCAACATTTCCCCTGCTGTTATTGGAGATAATTGAGTAAAAGCTTTTCCTTCCCTACATCAAGCATCAGTTTCCTACTGATCCTCTTAGAAATTCAGTTTTGAGATTTTACTTCAAGATCTCAAGTTTATGAGAAATTCATATGTTTGGGTAAATGGAGCTATTTCCTTTTCTTGAGGCAAACACTTAGAACAATTGGAAGAAAGCAAGCAAAATTGGGTGGAGTGGAGAACTGTAAAACCTCCTATCAAACTTATCGATACAGAGTCATCACTATCTTTTTAGAAATCTTTTATATAAACATAACTGTATGCCTGGGTTATTAATCTACATTTTCCTCAACCAACAAATTATCTGAAATTTCTGTGAATTCACAACATTGAATTCTAATATAGTTCTGTTGAGCATACTTTCAATGTATTCATTAGTTTAAAAGTGCATAGGCTAATGTCCACATTCTAGCTGATGTGTAGTATTGAATTTATGCCTTCTAAGAATTTACTTCTTAAAACTATGTCAAGGATATGATACTTATGAACAAATAATGTGAAACGGGGAATTAATAACTCATAGGGACTTATCAATCTCAAAACAGCATTTCTACATTGTAAAAAATCACAAGGGCGGCGCGCTCGAGGCGGGGGAGACTCGATGTGTGTCGTGATGTTTTGTTGTCCACGGGCACTAAGGGCAGTTCTCTCCCGCACATGCCGCCACTCACGTGTGTTCTCGTGCCGCTGTGTAAGGACCGGATCGGATCGGGATGGCTCCTCCTTGTGCTCTGCTTCTGTGTGTGCTGCTGTGCTCTCTTCTGTCTGCCTGTCTCTTCTGTCTCCGTCTCTGTAGTCTCTCCTCTGGTCTCTTCCGACCTCTCTCTGTCTTTGCTTCTGTATCTTCTTCTGTCTGTGTTGTCTCCTTCGCATCTGTGTCTCCCTGTGTGTCTTCTGTGTCTTCTCTTGTGTTGTCTTCTTCTTCTTCTGTCTCCCTCAGTGCCCCGAAGTCTTAGTTTATATAGCAAATTACATAGGGTAGTGACACAAAGGTGGGTTGAACATTAATAAATCAAGAAAGAAGGGTAAGACCATTTCTCGAGGAGATTAACAAAATCTCATCTAAGGATTTTGATGAGATTACTAGGAGATCCGCTCAAGGTGGGGTCCAAACAAGGGTGTGTTAGGGTGTGTCTCTTCCTTCCTCAGCTAGTAATCCACTTAAATAGTTATAGTAAATTTACTTCTAATATTTCTAGCAATGCCATTCTGTATGAGCATAGTAGGACATTCACTATATATTCCAGACCACAGTCCTCAGGTCAGGTTAGTCTTCCTAACCTCAGCAGGGTCCTAGTCTTATCGTTACTTTTGAATCATGACAGCATTTGTCCATGATCATGCTCTCAACTTATAGTTGAGTATTGTGGAGCTTTGGCCTGGCCCATTTCGATGCCAGGGTAGCTCACAGCTTACCCTGGGTCCATTCCATCCCTCGTTGGGCCCCTGCTTTGGGGGTGTTAGGAACTAAGGGCAACTGAGTTGAGAAAGCAGACACCTGGGAGTAAATATTGGAGTCAATAAGCTCCCAAGTTACAAAGCATATTATTAACTGTCTTCCTGTGTCCATACAGAAAGGCCATTGCTCTAAGGTAAACTAAGTTCCCTGCGGCAAGGCTAAAAGGACAAACCCCATGTTATCCTACACTACATAATAACACCATTTGCTTTTTTTAAAAAATCATCATGAGATACACTTAAAAACTTTTATGTTTGAGTTTCAGTCATACGGTGAGTCATACAATGATCGAACACTGGTTCCTTTACTAGTGCACATTCTCCACCACCAATGTCCCTATATTACCCACCCCTTTTCCCCTTTTCATCCCCCCCGCCTCTATGTCAGATAATTTCCTCCATACTCTCTCTCTCTCTACTTTTGGGCATTATGATTTGCAATATAGATATTGAGAGGCTATCACATTTGGTCTTTATCTACTTTCAGCATACATCTCCCATCCCGAGTGATTCTTCCAACCATCACTGACTTCGTGATCCCGTCTATTCCAGCTGCCTTCTTCCCCAGCTCATGAGACAGACTTCCAACTATGGAGCAATATTCCTAGCTTTGTGTCTACTGTCCTTGGATCACCATTTGCTTTTATTTTTTTTAAGTTTACATTTTGTATTCAAATGGAATACTTTGTTATAAAATTAAGAGAGCAGATGTTAGTATCACTTCCATTCCTTAGACAGGTAGACTAAGGTTAGTCAAACCAAGAAGAGATCAGTGTAGATCTCTTTGCTGGATGTTTCCATAGTTCCCTATTTTTAACACTCACATATGTCCAATTACTTGACTCCTGTCTCTCCCTCATAGCTTCATTAAAAGCAGGCACCTACCAGAGCATCTGGCTGCACAGTATGTGCTCAATAATCATTAGTTGGATTGAACTGATCCAGTTCTGTTAGCTAGTAAGACACAGAAACAAGATGTCAGACTTTACACTACAAGTTCTTCAAAGCTCTAATGTTGCATTTGCCTATTGCTGACTGCTAGCTCATTAAATAATAATAATAATAATAATAATAAACATGCAAAGAGAGAATATTTTTTCTTTTATCACCAAAACCACCTGTGTGTAATAGCATTTTGGGTATATAGTTCAGTAGCTATTTAACACAGGATTCATGTATCTCCATAGTCATATAACCTAGTGGTCTTTTATATCAGTGGTTATATTACCTTGTGGTTAAGGATAGAGCATTTCCCCACAATTTTGTTCTACTGCCTCTTAACTGGATGCCCTTGAGTGTATCACTGAACTTACACAAACTTCAGTTTTCTCATTTATAAAATAGATTAGATCTCTCAAAATTATTGTGCTTATTAAATGATGTCAAATTTATAAGCCAAGTAGCACAATGCCTGTTATCTAGAGAATATTCAATATGTCCATCATGATTATTATCATCCTTAACATTAATATCACTGTTATTGCATGTCCCTAACTAGGAAAGCAAAAACCTCTTAGGTTGGACACAGAATTGTTAGCAGAAAAGACAATTTGCTGATAGCTGATACTTGATTTGGAGATGGAAAAGCTTTTATTCAATTTTCAGTAATATATGAGAAATGTTGGCACTGTCATGCTCTTCATAGGACACAGAAACCACAAGAGACAAGAAGGGGATCTTCTCCTTCCTGGGGAGAAGTATCTAGAAAGACCTAACATATTCTCTTCTGATTGTCTTTTGCCAGTCCTGGGACATTTTTCCTCCTTATCCCACCTACATCACTGTATCACTGTGTGAACAATTTTTATAGACATTATAACCGCTACTTCATCTTTCTAATAAAGAGAATTCCTAAATCCCTTTGTAGCCTAGAGAAGCATATCATTTCATATGTAGGTAGTCTTTTCTGTTGTATGTATATATGTTCTTAGTCTAGGTGCTATTATTTCTGACTTTAACTGCTTTTCATGAACACAAAGATTCCTGATTGCTGCACCCTGAAAAAGGGTATACTGGCTTCCTCACTCACCCCTTCATCAGAGCCTTCTTGCTCTTACTCTATTGCTTCTTGCACCTCTTCCAGTCTCTGAACCAGACAACAGTTCAAAACACTGGTGAATTGTATTTGAATAGACATTGGTAATTCATGCTTTTTTTGTGGATATTACAAAAATAGGGCACTAGGAGTCAAAGGCTTATATGTAAATACTGACTTAATCAGAGATTAGGTTGCTGAACTTTTGGCAAGTTATTTTACATATTCATACTTTGGTTTACACATTTATAAATGAAACAATTATAATACTCATTAATTTGTGATAACATTAAAAAATAAATAACCTGTAAAATGAGAGACATTCTTTAAAGATTATTTTAGTTATCATGAAAGATACATAAAAAATAATAGGATAAATGATTAGTATGAAATTATAGCTATTTTATTATAAGTAATTTATAATTCTTAAAATATAAGTTTTTTTATTTCTAGGTTAATGTATTACCTCAGTCTGTCCTCTCTTTTAGCTCAGGAGTTCTTTCTTTTCCCACTACTATAGATGTGATTGTTGACATTTTGCCTATTTTTCTCATTTCCCTTTACTATCTTTCATTTCTCAAGTTTGGCTCTTGTCGTTAATTTAACTCTAACTATAGACATTATTTTAACTCTAACTCTAACTCTAACTCCCCAATCTACCCTGCAAGCAAGGCAGTTGTAAAATCATTAAATTCCCTTCATCTTTATCATACAATATAGCCTAAACACAGGAATGATATCTGTTATATCAACAAATAAGTGGCGTTCAACATATTAAGAGTTTCCACCCACAAGTACATTATAGGACATATATTTTAGTGGGAGGAATTCTTGGGGATTCTCTTAGAATTCTACCTACCACAAATAACTACCATCTGCCACACTAATGCTCAACAGTGTAGAGCACCTTAATAGAGTTACTGTCACTATATCACTGTCATCCCGTTGCTCATTGATTTGCTCGAGTGGGCACCAGTAACATTTCCATTGTGAGACTTGTTACTGTTCTTGGCATATCGTACACGCCAGGAGGAACTTGCCAGGCTCTGCCATGTGTGTGAGATACTCTCGGTAACTTGCCAGGCTCTCCAGGAGGGGTGGAGGAACCAAACCGGGTTGGCCATGTGCAAGGCAAAAGCCCTGCCGGCTGTGCTACAGCTCCACTGGAGGATCTCTATAGTGATTAGAATTGCAATGGGCTGGGCTGGAGCACAGCGGGTAGGGCATTTGTCTTGCACGCGGCCGACCGGGGTTTAATTCCCAACATCCCATATGGTCCCCTGAGCACTGCCAGGAGTAATTCCTGAGTGCACAGCCAGGAATAACCCCTGTGCATCGCCAGGTGTGACCCAAAAAGAAAAAAAAAAAAAGAATTGCAGTGGGCTGGCCGGATGCGCCCAGTCTCTGAGCCCAAGGGGGCAGGATGATACTAGGAAGCATCTCCGAGTCCCAGCTCCAGGCTGCCATGAGGCGTGGCGACATCATCCCACCTGACCGCCCCCTCCACGATTCCAAGTCATGCTCCCTGACAGAGAGTGGGGTAGCAGAATCCTCTCTCACAGACCTCACCCATCTCCTCGCCCCCCCCCCACCCCCAGGTCCTGAGACTCCCTTAGGAAATGCCCGGTCACAAGACATCAATGTCCGTTGGGCTCTGGGGGAGTGCAGGTCCTGCCAGCACACAACGCCATGTTGTCCTCATCCTGCTCCTCCCCTCCATGCGCCCCTTTCACTCGCTAAAGGCCTTTGGGACTCCTGCACCCCAAGAACAGCAGGGAGACTTCTTTTATTTATTTATTTATTTATTTTTGCTTTTTGGGCCACACCCGGCGATGCACAGGGATCACTCCTGGCTCTGCACTCAGGAATTACCCCTGGTGGTGCTCAGGGGACCATATGGGATGCTGGGAATCAAACCCAGGTCAGGCCGCGTGCAAGGCAAACGCCCTACCTGCTGTGCTATCACTCCAGCTCCAGGCAGGGAGACTTCTTAAAAGCACACGCCACCTCTTACCCCTGAGCGACAGACACTTGGATGTTGTAACAGGGCAACAGGGGGCTTTCGGAGTTACAAATTTGGTAATAATCACTCCTACCTTATAGGTCTAGATTAATCAGATTATATAGGGAAAATACACATAAAGTGTTTATCACAGTTCCTGGCACATGAAAATTACTGCTAAGAAAGTTTCACTACTGATATAAAATATCTGAAATGTGCTCTGTTAAAGGATGTTTGGAAGTTGTAGACAAGGCATGTGTTGAAATAAAGACTGCTCTGTGGTTGAAGATATCAGAAATGGTTTCAAAGAATAGAAGCCAATGGACCTCAGTCTCCTTAAAAGTCTTATGCTATCAGATGTAATTAATTACATCAATACAGAATTTTGATTAATGATATAAATATTTTAATATTAATGATCAGATTTTATATTATTCCCATTTTTTAAAAATTAAAAACCAAGATTCAGAGCAAGAGAGAGAGAGAAGGTGTGACTCTTGCCTTGCATGTGACCAACCCTGATTTGATTGCTGTCAAGCATTCGCTGTGAGTGATCCTTAAGCACAGGGTCAGTAGTATGCTCTGAGCACCACTGGATGTGGCCCCAAAACAAAATGAAACCAAACACCTAGATTCTGTTAAGGACTTACTCAAGGTCATTTGACTAGTAAATGCTGAAGAGAAATCTTTCTTTATTAACAATTATTTTTTAACTTTTTTTTAATTTATTTGCCATGAATTTATAAAATTATTCATGACCGGGTTTTAGGCATATAGTGTTTCAACACTGATTCCTTCACCAGTGTCCACTTCTCCCACCAATGCCCCCAACCTCCATTAATTAGCCTGCCGCCCACCAGTCTGCTTTTATGAGTGGCACTTTTTTTAAAAGAAGTTTTTGCAATGTTGTTTACAGTACTATTCCTGATATGGTCTCATACATAACGCTTCACTATCTTTTAGCACTACTTGACACCAAAAGCAGACATAGACACCCCAAAAAGAGAAAGAGAGTTACACAACAAGATCCCTGATAAATACAGATGCAAAGATCCTCAACAAAATATTAGCAAACGGAATCCAACAACTAATCAAAAAGATCGTACACTGTGACCAAATGGCATTTATCCTGGGGATGCAAGGACGGCTTAATATATCCATGTTCACTGTATCACTGTCATCCCGTTGCTCATCGATTTGCTCGAGTGGGCACCAATAATGTCTCCATTCTTCCCTGTCGCATTCAGGGTCAGGGAAATGAGGCCCGTTATTGTTACTGTTTTTGTCATATCGAATACTCCATGGGTAGCTTGCCAGGCTCTGCTGTGCGAGATTCTGCATCGCTCTCTTCTGGGAGCTTTGTTTGATAGTCTCTGGATCTTGATGAGATTACATGGCGCTGTTTGTGGGTGTGACTGCCAAGCTACTGGAAAATGGGAGATCTGGGTGGAGGAGACCCAGTCCCAATCCAAACAGACTTGGAGATCTCAGTCCCGGGTCCCGCACACTTGGGTTCCTCTGCCAGTTCCTTCATGCGTGAGGCTCCTCCGAGCATGTGGAGAGTGACTTTGAGCATGGCTGTGGCTGGGTTCTGAAGGTTTTCAGCTGCCAGGGCTCTGCTTGAGGTGGGGAGGGAAACTCAACCTGCCCCCTACGAGAGGGCCCCAGTGAAGACAGCCTGGCATGGGGGCAGATTAATATACCCATGTTAATCAGCATCATACACTGTATCAATAAAAGAAAACATAAAAACCATATGATCATATCAGTAGATGCAGAGAGAGCAGCTGACAAGATCCAACATTTATTCATGCTTGGAAAAAATAACTCTCAACAAAATAGGAATTAAAGAAACTTTCCTCCACATAGTAAAGGCAAATCTCTTATCCAGATCTTCTGATTAAAACACCTAAGTTGCAAATATGTGATAATAAAAGTCCATTTGAGACCTAGCAAGCATTGTAGAGGGACTACTGAAATCAGTGTATGCAGACTTCATCTCTGAACCTAGAGGAGGGGATTTTAAGTTTAGCAAAATATAAGACAGATGCCTTGAACAGGAGAATTCTCTAACACTAAAAATAATATTAGAACATTATTTTAGGCAGATTTTTCTGGTATTGGTAAGCACATTGTGTTGTGAGGCAACAAGAAATTGCATGATGAAGAATAGACCAAGATAGCTACACTCTTGGGTGGGAAATTATTGAAACTAGAAATCTGTGCAATGAGGAGGAGATCTTTGAGATAGGCCAGAAATGGAAATGCACAGTAGGTGGTGGGGCAGAAGTCAGGTCCGGTAAAATTAAACTCTTTTCTTAGTACTTTCCAAGTCTTCCCACTATAGACTTTCTTCCACCATCTACCCTTTCTACTTAGATCACCCAAGTTGTTCACAATGTATCCCAAACATGCCCATGTGGTGATTGTGCTGTTTTTTCTCCTTGGGAGTAGACACCTAACATGACACTAGCAGAATCCTAATCATTTTGTCGTTTCCAATTTCAGGTAGCACCAAGTGCAAATAATTGTCTATTCTTTAGCCTTCTGGAAATGCTATGAAATGGAGTTTCTCCTGAACTAGCTGTACTAATCAGAACTTTTATGTGCACCCTATAGTGATGTCTAATTGATTTCAAGCCAAATAAGAGGAAGATTCTTCCAACAGTTAGAGATCTCCAACTGCTTATGAAGAGGTGACCCACCTCTGCAGAATAAGTGACCTAATTCTCACTAAAGTTTACAAGCAGTGTAGTCATTGTCAAAAAATTGAATCTCAAATCAGCTGTAGACACTTTCACTTTCAACAGGACTATGACCCTGGGAAATCTAAGAGGCTTTGTGTCTCTCACATTTTGTATTAGAATAGTGTAGGGTGCACTTGGTAAACATCTTTTAAGCACCTATATTTGAACTTCTATAGGAAGCACAAACTCAAGTAGCTATGGATCACATAGAGGTAATTTCCACTTATAGGAAAATGAGGTGAATATTAGGAGCCATTACAGAGTGAAGAGGAGAGGGGCATACTGTTTAACTGATCTCTTTGGTTCCCATCCATTAGTTGCTGAATAAGAACAAAGGTTCAGAATTATTAACCATCCTTATTACTCCAGGGAAATTTGAAAAACATCTTTTGTAAAGCATTTTGTGTTTTTGCATATTTATTTTTAAGTTAGCTTTTCTTTTTAAAAAAATATACTGTGCAGACACAAGTGAATGCATCCAAAGGTTAGAGTCTGCTTTGGGGCACCATTTTGATATCTTAACATTAATAGTATAAGTTTCATAGAAATATAAACCTGACCTTGAGAAACCTCTGATGCTTATGAAGAAGACAGATACCTAGCAGATAATTACTATGGACTACATATCTTGCATATCTCAGCTACTTCTTCAAAATAAATGAAAATACCTGATGAAAAACGGAAAGAGAGTGAGAATTAATGTGCACTGTTTTCCCACTGTGTATAGCAGAACAAAGCAATAGCTATAAAACTTAGAAAAGAGTTTTAGGAAATCCTGAACATATTCAAAGAAAAATTAAAGAATATTCCAGTAGAGGTGAATACAGACCTGAGTCTCTTCTCTTAGGCCAACTAGTCAGAGAAACAGATTTTGTTTAAAGAAAAACAGTTTCAGCGTGTTTAAGGACAAACAGTTTGAATTTGTCTTGATTTGACTGCAAAACATCTAGATAAACAATGTTTAAGCATCCAATTTTATATATAGTGAAATATTAAGAAAAAAATGAAACCAAGAGCTAAGTATTTTGGTCAACCTACATATGTATATTGTCTGAAGTCATTGTTGTGAAAGAGGCCAGCTATCAGTAGAGGACAAGGTAAGAAGAATAGATAAGGAGGTTTTTGTGTAGGAGAAAAGGCATCTAGTTATATGTGGATAGTGTTAAAGTTCAACAACATTAACTAATAACAATATTGGTATAGTAGGGAATGACCCAAATCTCTAGGACCAAGACAGGGGCAACGGCTAAGACATTCTCCTTTATTCCTCTTAAACTAGATCATCCCCAAATTTCAGCAACTGGGAAACAAGGAGAAAATTGTGATCTCTAAAATCAAAACTACTGCAACAATTTCTGACCTGGGCAGAACTGTTCTCCAGTAAAGATCTAACAGTAAAGATCTAAGGTGAGTTAGATCTAGTAAAGATCTAACAGAAAGTCTGGAAGAGAATGTTGTTGTATAATGAAGCAAATCTTTAGTTTTAAAATATCACCAAGAGAATAATATTTTTAAGCCAAAGGAACAAATTTTTTGCCCTGACTCTGTGAGTGCAAGTGTAAGAGGGGAGTGTTCCTTATTTTCCAACTTCTTCTTCCCTTATTCCCCAACACAACCTTATTCCATACTGAGACACATTCAACCCAACTTCTGAGCTATTGAACACATACATGCTCTTAGGTTGAAACTATTCATCACCATCACCTTTATTTTTCTTAAGAAAAATAAATTAAGGTCTCTTGGGAAAAGAAGCAAAATGAAGCTGGCCAAGTAAGGAGTTTAGTGGCCTTGGGATGGGAATTTTCAGAAACTCCCTTTTGCCCCATTAATCCTTCTTTTTTTGTCCCTTATCCATTATGTGGGATTAGTTCTTTGTAAATTTGGATTTGTACTGATGAATTAAATTCTTGGCAACCGCTGTTCCTGCTGACTGGGTGCTTCTTTGTGTTCTTTGTGAGATCTATAACTCATTGCACCTGTTGCATCTGAATAGTCCTCCGCAGTCAGGAGTGTGTGTGTGTGTGTGTGTGTGTGTGTGTGTGTGTGTGTTCTTGAAAGCATTCTACAATGTTTGATGTGAAAGGAAGAACTCGAGTGGATGGGAGGAGTTTGCTAAGTGGTGAACCGAGTTGCATAGGCAAGTGGTAGAATCTCTTTCCCTGCCCTCGTTGGTGTTCGTATAGAAAATATCAACAGAAAAAAGCTCTGAAACTGCACTGTAGACATGCAATATTCATTCAGAGCAAGATGTGTTTCTGGATTTTTCTCCCATTTTTATTAATGAAGCACCATGATTTACAATACTGTTGATAACATTTTTGTGTGCATCATTCCAACACCACATGTACTACCAGAGTATTTGCTTTCCACAACCAATGTCCTAAGGAAACCTCCTATCAACCCACCCACCACCACCACCTCCAGGTCAGCTCTGTTCTATAGACCAATTCTCCAGTACTCTTGTCTATGGCCACTTATTACTCACTGACTATACATCTTTTTTCTCCAAAGTTTTTAATATTTATTGGTATTTTTAGGTGGGGTTGGGTAAAAGAGATAAATTTTGGAGAACTCCCCAGCCCCAGAAGCTACCATTTATTTTCAAAGAGCAGGAGAGTAATTTCACTTGATTGAAATAAGTCTAGGTCAGAGAGATTTAGTAAGTTATCCAAGGTCAAGAGCAAGTGAGTAAAAGATGCAGAACTAGAATTCACACTTCTTGGTATCATCTCTCCCCAAACATATGCAACCTCACTTTGTACCACTTTTGTTCCTTCAGATAAATACTAACTTGCTGGTTTGAAAAGCCCTTTTAGAGAAGCTCTCTATTTCCATCATTTCATATTTCTGAAAAATTGCATCAGAATTTATGTCAAAAGGATGTTGTATTTTTTCAATGAAATAGATTTTTTAATGGGAAAAGGGAAAGTGACCCAGGATATATATCTTACAGCTGAATACAGGTCTATAGAACAAGCATTTTTGGCTTTATATGTTATATATTATTTATAATGCAATCATTCAATTTATTAAAGGTTGAACCATTAGTTTCATAACATAGTACATTCTCTCCCTTTATTTCCCTTCCAAAGCTCTTTCTGAGATGGAAGTTAGCCAAATGGAGTACGGTTTTTTTCCTGGAGGTTCTGTTAGATTTCCTCTATATTTTTACCCACTATTATTCACCACCTGCATTGCCATTGTCACCACGCAGGAGGTTTTTCCCAATCCTATGTGAACCTACCAATTTATCAGTTATCTGGTCCTATTTTGAAAGATGGAATGTGTCTAGTCTTAAAGATGAGGATATCTTCTCACATGTACTTAAAATGTGTGATCACTTATGCATCATGTTATACTAAAATCTCAGTGTAATTAAACAAAATAGAAACATTAACCTAAAACAGGACCCAGCAATGACCTTCCCTTGAGAAGCTGGGGATGGAAATGCTTCAAGGTCTCGACTAGTATGCCATTTGAACTCAGAGATTATTTGCACTGAAAAGATTATAAAATGTCAAGTGGAACATGAAAATCTGAAAATCAGTTCACCTCAAATTATCACATTATTGCATAAATAAAGCAAAACCTTGATAACAAAAGGAGTATATCTCAGCTAAATGAAGGCCATTTACCATAAACTCATGACTAATACTATACTTCACTGTATCACTGTCATACCGTTGATCACCGATTGGCTCAAGCAGGTGTCAGTAACGTCTCCATTCATCCTAGCCCTGAAATTTTAGCAGCCTCTCTTTACTTGTTTTTCCCAATCTAAGAGCATGTATGTGTTTAACAGCTCAGAAGCTGGGTTGAATGTGTCTCAGTATGGAATAAGGTTGTGTTGGGGAATAAGAGAAGACAGAAGCTGGAAAATAAGGAACACTCCCCTCTTACACTTGCACTCACTAGAGTCAGGGCAAAAAAATCTGTTCCTTTGGCTTAAAAATACTATTCTCTCGGTGATATTTCCAAACTAAAGGTTTGCTTCATTATACAACAACATTCTCTTCCAGACTTTCTGTTAGATCTTCACTAGATCTAACTCACCTTAGATCTTTACTGTTAGATCTTTACTGGAGAACAGTTCTGCCCAGGTCAGAAATTGTTGCAGTAGTTTTGATTTTAGAGATCACAATTTTCTCCTTGTTTCCCAGTTGCTGAAATTTGGGGATGATCTAGTTTAAGAGGAATAAAGGAGAATGTCTTAGCCGTTGCCCCTGTCTTGGTCCTAGAGATTTAGGTCATTCCCTACTATACCAATATTCTTATTAGTTAATGTTTTGAACTTTAACACTATCCACCTATTGGTGCTGCATCGGAGGCTCTCTCAGAGTACGGGGAATGAGACCCATCATTGTTACTGTATTTGTCATATTGAATATGCCACAGAGAGCTTGCCAGGCTCTGCCGTGCAGGCAGGATGCTCTTGGTATCTTGCCAGGTTCTCCGAGAGGGAGAACTAAGCTATAAGACATCAAGTGGCTGCAAATGCGGTCACGTGTTTCCGGGAGCTTTGTTAGTCTCTGGTTCTTGGCCATTGATGGGATTACACAGCGCCGGGGCAGTTTGTGGAAGAGTCTCTTGCCCCGTGCCTGGCTGTCTTCACCGGGATCCCTCGGAATGGGACAGGTTGTTTCCCTCTCCGCCCTGAGCAGAGCCCTGGCAACTGAAGACCTCCAGAACACAGCCGTAGTAATGCTCAAGGCCACTCTCCACATGTTAGGATGAGCCTCATGCATGAAGGAACTGGCAGAGGAACCCAGGTGTGCAGGACCCAGGGCTGAGATCTCCAAGCCTACTCAGATTGAGACTGGGTCTCTTCCACCCAGATCCCCCTTTTTCCAGTAGTTTGGCAGCCACACCCACAAACTGCCCCCAGCACCATGTAATATTATACTTAATGATCAACATTAATAGTGTTTTTTCTTTCAAATAATAAACAAGACCAAATTGCACACTATCACTTTTTAAAATATTAGTATTAGAGGCTTGAGCCAGTAGTATTATAAGTATAGCTGGTGAGCACTTGAGTTACATACAGCCCACCTAGATTTGATCCCTGGCATCCTATATGGTCCCCTGGCTGTCTTTAAATGACCAGGAGTCATTTCTGAGCATAGAGCCAAAGGTAACCCCTGAGCACCACTGGGTATAGATCAAAACACAAAACAAAAAAATTTTTTTATTAGAGGTTTTAGCCAGAACAATTAGATAACAACTAATAATAATCCATATTGGAAGAAGTGAAACTATTCTTATTGGGTGATATTTTATCCTATATAAAAATCTTAAAGATTGCATTAAAAAACTATTAGAAACAGTAACCACAACAAAATGATGGTTACAAGATCAATAATAAAATATCCTTAGCATTTCAATAAGCAAAGGGTGTAAGAAAAAGAAAATAAGAAGGCAATATTATTTACAACTGCATGCAAAAGAATCAAATACCTTAGAATGATTTTTACAAAGGAAATGAAAGATGTTAAGATAAAAATTACAAGTCCCCGCTGGAATAAAAACTGTTAAGAAATGATGAGATGGGAAGACAGTCTATGTCCATAAATGGAGACATTAATATAGTCAAAATGTCCAGTCTACCATAAGCAAGACTTTTTATGTTTTAAGGAAACCGTAAAAATACTAAAGTTCATGTGGAATCATAAAACCTCAAATAATTAGGTCAATTCTGAGGAAGAAGCAGAAAAATGTAGACATGTCACTGGACTTCAAATATATTACAAAGTGATAGTAATTAAAAGGGTATGATATTCAAATAAAAAAGGGCTCCTGGATCAGTGGAACAGAATTTACAGCTCTTAAATAAACCCATACACTTATTTATATTGATGACAAAGATCTAAGACCATACATTGGAGAAAGGAGAATCTCTTCAACAAATGGTTCTGGGAACTGGACAGGCTCATGAAAAAGCATGAAACTAGACAACTTTCTAACCTATATAAAAAATAAATGTTAACTGAAATAAATGTCTATTATTTATTATTTATTATTTATTACATGCATTCTATATGTAAGAATCAAAGCCATAACGTTCATAGATATGAACGTTGAAGTATTCTATGACATTAGCATTAGAGATTTTTTGGTGACTCAATTCCATGAACAGCAGAAATGAAGGCAAAGATAAGCATTACAAGGACATGGGGATGAAGCTTTGCAATACATCCAATTGGCTAGCATGTGAGAAGACCTGGGTTCAATCCCTGGCATCACAATACCCCTACACACAAACACACGCACACACACACACACACACACACACACACACTACAAGCATTACATCAGAAGCAACAGTGACAAATATTAGAGGAAAAGATACAGATAAAAAGAAACTTTCATGCACTGCTGATGGAAATGTAAACTAGTGCATTCATTTGAAAAATATTATGGAGATGAACCGAGAGCCACGGCACGAGAAGCAGAGCCTCCGCGCCTATTGACTGTGATCCTGAGGTCTCCTAACCCATTTTGGCACCAGAGTGGATGCTTGAGCCATGCATTTTGACTGTGAACTGAGCTACAACCTCGTGCAGCCCGGTGGGGGATTTTTTTTCCCCTCTCCACCCCATTTTTCTGAGCGAAAATGGCGGCAGCGGCAGCAGCCACGCGGTGAGAGCCACCCTCTAAGACCCCTCCAGCAGGAGGTAGGACTCTCTTTAGTGACGTAGCCTGTAGGTGGTCCTGGGAGGGGGGGCGTTCCCTGCGCGCCTTCCGCCCAGAGATGAACCGAGAGCCGCGGCACAAGAAGCAGAGCCTCCGCGCCTATTGACTGTGATCCTGAGGTCTCCTAACCCATTTTGGCACCAGAGCGGATTCTTGCAGCCATCCATTTTGACTGTGATCTGAGCTAAAATAATAGAAACCCAAAACCGCGCGGCCGCAATAGCTCAAAGTCTTCACTCTTACCAATGAAGAGAAATTATTAGATGATGCCTATTCAGCAGGCCTGATTGTTGGGGAAGATTTCCAATCAATAATAGTGAGTTCTGTATGGAAATATGAAATGTACTCAATATATAGGGAATAATGGGAATATCATTAGCTACTTAGATGGGGGGTTGGGTGGGAGGGGGGTGTATTGAGGTTCTTGGTGGTGGAACGGGTGCACTGGTGAAGGGATGGTGGTTTAATCAGTATTTGACTGTGACTTAAACCTGAAAGCTTTGTATTTTTTTTGTTTTCACGGTGGTTCAATAAAATATTTCTTTTTTTTTTTTTTTTGGCTTTTTGGGTCACACCTGGCAATGCACAGGGGTTACTCCTGGCTTTGCACTCAGGAATTACCCCTGGTCATGCTCAGGGGACCATATGGGACGCTGGGATTTGAACCCGGGTCGGCCGCATGCAAGGCAAACGCCCTACCCGCTGTGCTATCGCTCCAGCCCCCAATAAAATATTTCTTTAAGAAAAAAAAATATTATGGAGCTTTCTCAAGAAACTAAAGATGGAACCACCATATGATTCAACAATTCCACTTCTAAGTCTCTATAATATAAAAAACTTTAACACAAAGAGCTATATCCACCCACACTAATATTTATTACTGCATTATTTCCAATAGTTAAAATATGAGAGCAGTCAAAGTGCCCATTGACAGAAGACAGAAAAAAGATGATGTGATATATTTATACAATTAAATTACTACTCTGATTTTTAAAAAGGGGGAGGGATGAAATTTTGTCATGCACAATAAAGCATAAGGAATTCAGGGAAATTATTAGCAGTGCACAAATTCAGAAGGAAACAAATATTGAATGATAAAGACAAAAATAAATTAAAAATAAGATAAATTGCTGAATACTGATACTAGAACCTCAGTTACTTGCTAAGGGAAGAGAAAAAGCAAAGAGGGTAGACTGTAAAAAATATATAAAAATAAAGCTGCATCTTTTGATATTTAGAATATACACGGGGTGCATCAATGTAAGAAGAGACATAAAGAGGGTAAGCAGCATCTGAAACAGAAATTCTGAAAAGTACAACCAGCAAAGGGCAGAAGGAAAGACAGCCTTCAGAAACTTTACTATCAGGTCCAGAGCTGACCCTGTCTGGATGTTCCTCTCATGTGTCATTAGAGTGACCTAAACTGGATGTTTCATTAAAATAACCTAGGGG
Source organism: Sorex araneus (assembly GCF_027595985.1). Taxonomy (NCBI): domain Eukaryota; kingdom Metazoa; phylum Chordata; class Mammalia; order Eulipotyphla; family Soricidae; genus Sorex; species Sorex araneus. The sequence goes on along the minus strand of NC_073302.1, from coordinate 27,939,721 downwards.
AAACTGAGCCAGTCTCCCATTTCAAGGCTATTTCAGTATTCACTCACCTGTCTAGACAAGTTTTCTTTGTATGGGGTGGAAAAACAGATGTTTGCCCTACTAAGTTGAAATTTATGATAGACTTAACTTCAGACCCCATAGATTGCTGAATCTTGTGACTCCATTATAAACATTAGATCCAAAGAAAGAGTAAATTATTTGATAGTTTGTGGGTTTCAAGGAAGTCATAGGCTGCCTGCAATCAGCATACAAAAAACATGGTAACTTTGATAGATGACTTACTATGTGCCAGTCACTTTTGTTATTATATGCATGCCACTATCCACTTATATATAATACTGTATGGTTTTATAAAGTATTATTATAGATAATAGCACATTAGCACATATATAAATATGCACCTGTTTGCAATTAATTTCAGAAATATCAAAGTGAAGCATAGAGGGGTTATGTTAACCTGCAGAGCTAACGAGTGGTAGAGCTGGAGCTAGAACTCAAAGACGTCTGGCTCAAGTGGCCACAGTCATTTACTGTGGCCATGTAGTCCTGGACTGGATATTCAGGACTTCGAGATGAATAAGTCTTGTCACTTTTCTTGAGTTCACACTCTGAGGGAGTACGGTGGAACTGTGTTGGCTCGGCTGGGTCTTGATGATGATCATAATCCTCTTCTCCTTAGGAAGATTCCCGAATGAAGCATCCACCCCCAGAAACAATGTGTCCAAAGACAAGAAATAAATGTGACAGTCATGGGGTTTTCATCAGAATGAGTCACTGCACAGAAGCTGCTGAAGCGGGGCAGGGAGGAGCAACATGAAGCCAGAGGATTGCAGAGGCAATGAGAGGAAGCCTTGCATGCCAGGATGCACATTTGTACTTTCATCCCTTGAGAAATGCTAAGTTGGTCAAGGTTTGTAAGCAGGAAATTGAGATGATGGGATGTGATACAGAAGCATTGTTGTGAAACTGGACTGGAGGGGAGAAACATTAGGTTGGGAGACCAGTTAGGATACTCATAAGAGCCTGTGCTTCAGGAAAACTCATCTCCCCTTTTCTTAGTCTTTCTGAAACTTTTCAGGACTTTCCATTGCTCTATAGGATGTGAACTCTGCAAGACACTGAATATAGCTATTTTTCATCATGTTTATTTTCCTCTTTCTTTTGTTGTTGCATTATTGTTGAAAAGTCTTGGGTCAAATGACTTGGTTTTGGCACTCACATTTTTAGTTACAATGCTTTGGAAGTAATACTGGTTGTAGTCCCAGGGATCACTTTGACATTGCAGGGGTCACACTTAATGATGGGATTGAGCAACCAATTCCACATACGCAAAGCGGATGCTCAACCACTGAGCCACATCTCTGGCCTCCAGAGTTAAGTTTATTAAGCTACAGAATTACATTCTCTGTTAGCTCCTTAAGCTTCCCCTCTCTGACCTTCCATCCTATATTCAAGACCCACAATAGGAATCAACTGCATTTGTTTATCTTTTCTTTTCTTTATTACCTTCCTTACATTTCCTGTTCTTTGGATGGAGTTCAAAACATCCTGAGAAGGAGGGACCATACTGTGTTTTTAACAACTCAGGAAACCAAAGCTCAGAGACCAACAACGGATCCAAAATTACAAATTATAATAGGTGTGGCAAGACTAGGCAGAGTTCCAGGTGTAATGAACCACACAAGGGTATTATAGTAAAAGTCACAAAATCTGGGATTCAACTCTTCTCTGTACCACTTCTTTCAGAAAACTATTTATCCTCTACACTTCACATTTCTCATTTGTAAAAATTATTTCTCAATATGATTTGCTTTCACCTATTCATCAAAAGGAATAATTAAATAAAATGGATAAAATAATTACCAAAACAAATGTCTTTAGGAAAAGATGTCACTCTTCAACAGATTATTACCACTTTAAAACATTACAATGAAGCAATTTGTCATCTACGTCTTCTAAGCCCATTTATACTTCTCATACTTCAAATATATGATAAGGGGCCAAAGAGAGAGCACAGTGCACAGAGCACTTGCCTTGCATGCAACTGACCAGGATTTGATCCCTAACACCCCGTTTGATCCCTTGAACACTGCCAGGAGTAATCCTTGAGCACAGCGCACAGAGCACAGGAGTAAGGCCTGAGTATAACTGGGTGAGGCCTCAAAATATGTGTGTGCGTGTTTATGTGTGTGTGTGTGTGACAAATATAAAATGTTAGTGAATGGCATGAGTAAGAAGTTGAAAGATTTCATTATCAATTTAATCACCTGATGGTCACAGTTAAGCTCTTAAAAAATTATGGTTGACCAAGTGCCCAAGAACAGACAACTGATTAAAGAAACTTTTATATATCTACACAATGGAATACTATGCAGCTGTTAGAAAAGAAGTCATGGAATTTGCATATAAGTGGATCAACATGAAAAGTATCATGTTGAGTCAGGAAGAAAGAGACAGACATAGAAAGATCGCACTCATCTGTGGAATATAAAGTAACATAATAGGAGACTAACACCTAAGGACAGTTAAAATGAGGGTCAGGAGAATGGCCCCATGGCTTGATAGCCAATCTGATGCACTAGGGGAAAAGGTAATACTGGTTGTAGTGCCAGGGATCATTTTGGGATGGAGAGAGGAGCACTAAATAAATGATGGTTGGAGGGATAGCTCCAGATAGTAGATGCATGTTGAAAGTAGACTATGGGCCCAACATGATGGCTGCTTGTCATCTGTATTGAAAACCATAACACCCAAAAGGACAGGGACAGTAATAGGGATTGTGCCTGCCACAGAGGCAGGAGGTGGAAAGGGGTGAGGATGGGGGGAGGGATACTGGGAACATTGGGGGTGGAGAATGGGCACTGGTGGAGGGATGGGTACTTGAATATTGTTTGACTGAAACATAATCATGAAAGCCTGTAAGTCTGTAAATGTATCTCACAATGATTCGTTAAAACAAAAAAAATATGGTTAAAACTTTTTAGCTTTCATTTCTTCTCTGGAAATAGTTTGATTCAAAAACTACAAGTCTTGGGCTGGAGCAATAGCACAGCGGTTAGGGTGTTTACCTTGCACGCAGTCAACCTGGGTTCAGTTCCCAGCATCCCATATAGTCCCCTGAGCTCCGCCAAGAGTAATTCCTGAGTGCATGAGCTAGGAATAACCCCTGTGCATCACTGGGTGTGACCCAAAGAAAGCAAAAAAAAAAAAAAAAAAAAAGAACAAGTCTTCCTTAAAACTTCCTCTCTACACAAAATTTAGAACATTGGAGGTCAGCTTTATCACAAAGAAGTAGGAATATTATATCTAAAGACTTTTTAATTAAATATTTAGCTCATTCTTGGTTGTTGTGGTGTAGAGGCACAACCTCTCAAGGTATATCTTCTAGAAGAAGCAGTCCTTGTTAAAGGATAACTTCTCTCTCCCACCCTGCCTGCCTAGAACACACTGTGTTACAAGCAACCCTTTGGCATTCACTGGACTCACTTAAACACTATTGCATTCTAGTTGGCCTCCCTGGTATTAAAATTGGAAGCCATCACATATTCATTATCTAAATAAACATGCCACTGCTCGTCCTGTGCATGTCAGGTAGCATTGCCCACAAGAGAAGGAGCTTCATTTCTACTCCATACCTGCATTTCAAAACATCCTTTCTTTTCGTTTTTTTTTTGTTTGGGGGAGGGGCTTATGTTTTAAAATAACTGCTGTTTTTCCATCATCCAGGCAAATGAATCTGTCTACCTAGGCTAAAATTTAATTCAGACCATCTAAAATATACCTGCTCCAGAATATTCTCTTAACAGGATAAAAAATAAAACAAGCAATAAATAATTGTATTTATGTTAATTCAATAATTTATTCATTAAATCAGAAAACACTATTGAACATATTTTCTGTGTCAGGCACAATGCTAGAACCTGGAAGCTGATGAGACAGCCGCATAGTTCACGTCATGCAAATGCTCACTCGGAGCTTTATTGCAGAGTCAGGCACATTGAGGGACCTAAGTCCCCTCAATAAGACATGGGAACAATAAAATAAGTGCATACAGAGCACTGGAAACACGGAGCAAAGGGAGTCATTGGTTTTGACTGAGAGGCATGTTGGAGGGCTAAATAAGGAACTTCAAAATGAGTGTAAAGGATGAGCAAAAGTTTTCCGAGCTGGACCATGAGATTCCTCCTTCCAGGCAGGAGAAAACTGAGGTAGAGATGTAGAGGCAGAAAAATAGCAACAGTATAGGGTCCAGGATAACATTGGTGCATCCTGTCTGGAAGGACAGGACTAATAGACAGGAATCTGGCAAAGGAGTTTGAGCTTAGATTATAAAAGTCCTGGAATGTGGCCTTCAAAGATATTCGAATCTGGGGAGCAAGCCTGAATCATGGGATGATAGCCTAGAAAATGACTCTTGTGGCAAGGTTGACAAAAGGTTCCTGGAGAGAAGCAGTTACCAAAGATCGGAAACCCGTTGGACATTCATCCTATTCACATTGTTCTCAAACTGCTCATCGTGAACCAGAAAATAGGTCTGCTAAAGAGATGGAGAGATGGGGCCAAGACACCTTTTGGATTAGGATTGTCAACACGGGTTGCCAGGATAAATCTTCATTGTATATGCCATATATATTTGAAGTTTACCAATGCCCCAAGACCCCTTTAAGGTTTGAGTAGAGTCACACAATTCAATGAACACACCCTCCGAGATTACAAGTTAACAACATTAAGTCATTCTGAACTCGAAGTCAGCAGTGCTTGTGGTGGCATTCTGGCAGTGTTGTTTAGTAACTGGTTGGATGCTAGATAAATCCCTTTTCTTCTCTTAGCTTTTATTGTCTCCAAAAGGAGTTGGTGGCCAGGATGATTTGTGTCTAAGACCTCATCCAGCTCATTGTGAGTCAAACCCTTGTGATGAGGGGACCATCAGCCGTGGCCTTTCTCAAACTGAGTCACATCTGAGATTATTCTGATGGGTTAAAGTAGTCCAGTCCCTGTTGTAGTAACCCCATGTCCATTCTCAGAAGCTGAGGACTCGAAGGTCTGCTTTGAGGGGAGGACAACTATTGGAACCGAATAACACGAGCCTTTTCATCTTCCTTTATCTCCAAAGCAGCACCAGCCTGAGACATACACATCTGCTTAACTTCCACAGAAGAAAAATCCCTCTCACCCAGGCATTCACATCTCTGAATTTCTTAGTCTTTTTTGCCTGCTGTTTTGATTCCCACAGCTAATCATTCTATTCACATTGTTCTAAAGCTGCTCATAGGACTTTACCACAATAATACAATACGCTGAGATACTTTTCCCTATTTCCTCATCTCTGAACTCATTTCCCTGAGACTACAACAAGACTAGCTCCCCAGTTTCCTAACTCTAAGAGGACTCCACCCCTGCTTAGTTTCATACAATTAACTTGAAGAGCACCTACTGAGAACTTTTGTGAGTCAAAAGCCCCATGCCACAGCCCTCCAAGATAGCTGTAATTTCCCTGTTTTAGCATGAAGTTTAGTGTAAAAAATTGGCTCCTCGTAGACTGAACTTAACAGGATTTGCCAAAGCAGGATTCAAACTGAGGGTCTGTCTGATTTCCAGTTTTCTGTATTCTCCTTCCTGTGACCAAACTTCAGGGTTGTTTTTTGTTTTAATTTTTAAATGTTTGGCTTTTTGGGTCACACCTAGCAATGCTCAGGGGTTACTCCTGACTCCACACTCAGGAATCACTCTTGGCGGGGCTTGAGGAACCATGTGTGATGCCAGGGATTGAACCTGGGTCGGCCGCATGCAAGGCAAATGCCTTACCCACTGTACTATAGCTCTGGCCCCCCAAACTTCAGTTCTAAGTAACATTCAGCTCAAGAGGCCAGAGAAATAGTACAGGAGCTGAGGTGTTTGCTTTACATGCGGCTCATCTCTGTTCAATCCCTAACATACACATGGTCTCCAGAGCACTCCTGCAGGACTGATCCCTGATCACAGAGCCAAGAATAGACCTTGAGAATTTCCAGGTATGGCCCAAGCAAACAAATAAGCAAACAAAATTTTCAGCCCAGGTATGATCTATCTGCAAAGGCTTGAAACACATGAATATCTGATGTCTTTGTTTCCTGTGCAAGGTACAATTAATGTTACATTGGCCAAAGAGAAATAGGTCATAATTCATTTAACCATGGCACTAATATTTGACGTCCAGTTTGCTTCCAATTTTTCCCAATAAAGTTGTGATTTATGACTACCAGACAGTATTATGTAGTGATTAAAATGAAGAAACCCTGTGAATCAGACCCCACTTTGGGTCGCCCCTCCCCTTTTTAAAAATAAGGTAGACAAGTAACCTTGGCCAAATTACGGAAGCTCTTTAAACCTTAGCTTCCTGTGTACAAAGGGATGAGAATACTGTTCACCTCGTAACATTGTTACGAGGAGTAAATAAGATGATGCATGTGAAGCACTTAGCAGGGTCTGGCATATGGCGTGAGCTCGATAAATCCCAGCCATTATTATTATCATAATATCTTTGTGCATAAATCTATCCACAACTCTGATTGTTTTCTTAGGACAGATTCCAATGAGTAAAATCACTGTATCAAAGGAAGACTCTTCATACAAAGAGCTTAATTATCTTCTAGAAATTTTAGAGTAATCTATACACGCCACCAAAACGCCTGCAGAGGAAAATGCAGAATCCTTCATAGCAACAGACCCAGAGGATATATCAAATACAGGCAACCATAACAGAATAAAAGACATTGGAACATCCTATGCTTTTTATGTGTAAGGACATAAATTTTCTTTTTTCACGTCTCTCCAGTCTTTGGAATGATCAAGGATCAAGTCCCCAAATCCTTTGAGGTAAGAGTTAGTGAAAATGGGTTCAGTTCCACATTCTGTCACTTACTAACTATGAAACTTTAAGTCAGTTAATTTTTTTCTTGATACCTAAATTTCTTTATCTTTTGAAAAATAAGGCTTATGGTACTGAGAAGATAACATGAGGGTTAAGGCCTTATATAAGGTCAATCACAATTCAATCCCCAGCACTCCATATGGTTCCCCAAGGACTACTAGGAATGACCCCTGACCACAGAGCCAAAAGTAAAACCTGAGCAGAGCTGGATATGGTGCCAAACCAAAAATAAATGAAATAAGAATTAAAATAACTCCTATTTTACTCATCTTCTCGATTGATGCAACTTTACACATGCAGAACAAATATGATTAGTGATAATTAAACATAAATATTTTAACATATTTATATAAATGCATGGAATTTACCATTTTTTTGCTGCCTTTTTATATAGTTTTTCATTTGTTCGTTGGAAAGGGCAATCTTTGGCCACACTTAGCAGCATTCACGAGGCTATTCCCTACTCTGCAGTCAAGAATGTTTCTGTTGATGCTGAGGAAACCATACATAGTGCTAGATATTCAAACCAGGTTCATTCGGACGCAAGACAAGTGCCTTAACCATTGTACTCTCTTTCTAATCCTTATAGTTATTTTATAAGAGCTGCACCTGGCCATGCTCAGAGACCACCAGGGTCACATCTGGCAGTACTTGAGACAGAGGTTTTGGGGATTGAGGGAGGAGGGTGGTTCTGCACTGGGGATCAAATTCAGATCTATGCCAATATTAAACAGAATGTAGCTCCAGCTCTACCAGAGTTTTGCTATGGGATCATAGATAAGGGACTTGACCATTTTCCAATGAGGGCCTTGATACAGATGATATCTAGTTTCTAGTGTCTTGCTTTCCCACATATGGGAGTTTCTCAGCCTTGGTGCTACTGACACTTTGAGCAGGAAATTCTCTGTTTTCCTGAAGGAGGTGGTTTCCCAAGGGTGTTTAACAGTGTTTTTGACCTCCCGACCCACAGGCGTCCCCATTCAAACTGTGATAACCAAAATATGTCTCTGGGCATTGAAAAGGGTGCCCTGAAGGTCAAAAGCATCTGGAGAGGAAAGAACTACCAGCCATCTACTCAAAAGCTTCAGGAATTGAGTGTCAGCTAAAGAGTGGGATGAGATCACAAACCTCTTCCAATTATAAAATTCTGAAGGCCAGTGATGTACAACAGATGTGAACTCAAATTCATCCCCTATGCCACTTCTTTGAGAGACACCTCTAGGATCCCTCTTCTCTTCACTGTATCCCATAGAAATGACCTTCACTAGAAATGACAAGTAAATGGCAAGTCCATGTGACCAAGGCAACAGTCTGGGACCTTTGTGCAAATTATTTAACTTTTCTAAGATTGGAAGAGGATGTCATATAGCACGGATGAATGTACCTTTGTATTAAAGGTGGGGGTGGGGGGAAGACCGTCCCTCTAGGAAGCTCTTGCTTTCATTTTTCCCATTTTCTCCACAGAAAAGTTTTCTCTCCGTGATTACCCTGACAGAGGGTCGAGAGGTTCGTACCAGGTTTCCTTTAAATTTAGCTGTTTCCAGCCAGAACCCAGAAGCAGCTCCAGAAGAAAGGAATAGACAAATCATCCACTGAACAGTCAGAGGAATGCTCTGGAACAAACTAGTGACTTTGGTTTCAGCTGAGAATGTCAGCAGTTCTGTGAGAAAGGAATCTGTTTAGCAGGTGTGTTTGGAATCTGGCAGAGGACCCTGGGTGAGAGCCAGGACCACTAGAGCTGATCTGAATGCCTTCTATGTTGACTCCTTAGGACTGAGGCCCAGGAGATAAAGGGAGAAGGTCTAAGATGAACACACAATAGCCAAACTACGGCTGGAATTTTCCCTCTCAGTTCATCTCCTGCAAGATACTCAGAGGTCAGCAACAGGAGTATGGCTGGAGTTAGTGGCCTTCAGCCACCCTCTTCCACATCACCTGATCCAGAAGAAGCTCCCAAAAATAGCTCCGACTCTGGGCCTGCCTGGGAGAGACATAAAGATCCATTTACATGGAAAGGTAGCTTCTCCTAATACCCACACAAACCATCTATGCTAATGGCTCTGGCTCCTTCAAATCTGGGATTTATATAACTGGCTCCTACACTCTGTCATTGCCAGCAGAAATGCCTGAATTATCTTAATTCCAGAATGTAAATTATTCCAATTTCGAGGCCATCATTTTAAAGCTGTCAAAGTCAATATTTTTAACAGCCTAGAAAAAAAATTGCAACTGGAAAATGTCTAAACAAGTTGTGCTTGAGGTCTTGAGACAACTCCTGGCAAAAATCTATGCTGAGATGAAGAAATAACCCGCCCTGATTCTACAATGAGGCAAACACATCAATTCTTCCCGTTCCCAATTTGTTCACGGGAGAGCCAATGAGGCAGCATGCTTGCATTGATCGCATTCCATCTGTTACCTTCCACTGATGGATTAATCATTTGTCTTTTCTCTCTAAAATATTTTTTCCATGAAATTAATTCCTTAAAGAATAACATTCAATACTTGGCCATGAAGAGCAGGGGAAAGGACTGCCCTTTCCAAGTTGTCCTTCTCTTTTTCAATTGAATTCACCTCATCCATTACTCTCTGAGCTACCTACGCCAGCCAGAGCCCTGGAGGATACTGGGTGGGGGGAGGAATTTCTTGAGAGGAGAGAGGAGACTTTGCACTTAAGTCAGAAAAGAAAAGGCCGTTTCCTTGTTTATCCATGCATCAGTTTCCTTCCAGGAGAATCCTGATCTCTACCTTATTCACTGTCCCAGAGAAGAACTGGGAATTGGGAGGAAGCAGGTGTATGAGGAGTCAAAAGTGTAAAATGAAATTACAATAGAGTTTACCTCTGGACAGAGACAAGTCACTAGCCTCTGGGGGCTGGCCGGCCACGGCTACTTGAGTGGGTCACTCCACCCACCACTGCCCTGCACCGGCAAGCCCCGGGCAGCTCTCCTGGGAAGGAGCTGAAAAAAAAAAAAATCTCTGTGATGGGCCCATCTCCAGCTTCTGAGGTTGGAAAACACCCCATTCCTGTAGCTCTGAAGCAGGATTAATTGATTGGTCTCATATGAACCTAAAAGCTGTTAAGAGCTAGGAGGATGAAAAGCAATTCAAATTGCTTTATTACCATTTTCTAGTAAAGTACCAGTTTAGTCCTCAGCCCTACTGTGAAGCAGCAGGTTTCCAGATATTGACTGCGCTGGCATGTGCTCCGAGAAGAGAGGAAATTCCCGGGCCTGGAAAGCAGAAACATCTGCTCAGATCTCTGGCGAGCCTGTTGTCGGAGCCCTGATGGGGGGTTGGGGAGTTCCCCTCCAGGTGGTGGCACCTCAGGCAGAGATGGGGATAACACACTCATTAGGGGACTCGGGCTGTGATTAGGGGCTCTCTCTTCCTTCTCTCTTTTATTCAGGATCTTATGCATTTAATGTAGGGGTGGGGGAGAAATTACAAATGGCCTGAGAAGGCAGTCTATAGCCTGCCTGACAGAGGGCAATCAAGATGATAATAGTTATAACGATAATAAGGTTAGCCATCAGGTAGTGCTTACATACGCCCCCGCACTGAGGGCTAGACATATCTTAACTCCTTCTAAGCTCAGAAAGCACTATCAGGTAATCTCTGTTAACACTGTATCACTGCATCATTGTCATACCATTGTTCGTCAATTTGCTCGAGCGGGCACAGTAACGTCTCCACTCATCCCAGCCCTGAGATTTTAGCAGACTCTCCTTACTCGTCTTTCCCAATAATTGAAGGCTCTTCAGGGTTAGGGGAATGAGACCTGTTATTGTTATTGTATTTGGCATATTGAATACGCCACAGAGAGCTTGACAGGCTCTTCCATGTAGGTGGGACACTCTCGGTAGCTTGCCGGGCTCTAAGCTCTGTTATAATCATACATTTTGTAGAAGCGGAAACTGAAGCACAGGGACTAAGCAAGTTGCCCAAGTTCACCAGCTAGTAAGTGCAGAGGACCAGATAGATGTAAACTGGGAAGTCCAGCCACAACGTCAAAGCTATCACTAGCTATGGTCATCATTACTGCATTGTGTGGAATACTGTCACACATACACGCATACTTTTTCCTTTGATCCTTATAAATACTATGAGTCAGATAATACCATCCCCATTTTCAAATGGGCACACTGTAGCTGAAAGCTATGAAGTGATTTGTTCAAGGTCAGTAGGATAAGAAATATCAGAGCCTGAATTAGCCACAGGGCAGAATCTTTTTACAACAGCCTTGGCCCTCTCCATGATTTAGAAGTTTGTGACTGTGCTTTCTCTTCAGAGATCTAGGCATGATGTTGCTAAAAATTTCATAAGTAATAATAATTGTATTAATAATAGTTGCTACTATTTATTAAGCATATGCAATTTAATAAGCTGCCTCCCAAATATGATTTTAACTGGCATAAGTCCCTGAAAGTTAGGTTTTTCTTTATTTTTCCCATAAATTAAAAAAAGGAAATTGGGGATCAAAGATAAGGAGTGACTGGACCAAGATCACACAGATGATAAATTATTGGATTTAAATATGCTTCTAAGTTCTTCTCGTTCCTTGGCACAACTGCTTCCTAATAGTCCTTTCTTCTTAAAACAAAGTAAAAAAGAGAAGAATTTTTACAGGGGGAAAAGCAAAGCAAAAACAACCTAAGGGCTAATCCTTGAAATATCTCCAGTGCACGAGGAAACACACATATAACAATAATCTTTGGAATGCAGCTACATTGTCTTTGTGAATAGTATTGTCAGCTACATCTATTTCATTCTCTCCTATGACCCCCAAACCCATAATAGTACTGGTAGATACCTGTTGAAGAAATGACTAAATATATTTTCTGAATGATTGAATATATAATAACTGTTATTAAATAACTGTTATTAAAGAAATTTCTTAGGAACCTTGAGTAATTTGCTGAAAGAGAATTTCATGACTTTTCTAAGAACAAGTCCAATACTTAGATACAATCAATTCAAAGTAAGATAAGGTCACTTTATTTTTCCAATAATGATGGCCACAAATGCATCTATCAGACCCAAATATTTACTTAAAAGAAGAAAACTTGATCGGCCACCATCTGTCCAGTCACTCAAACTGGAAATCTAAAACCTCATTCCCATATCTTGGACACAGTTACTGTCATCTCTTCCCTGAACCCCAAATCCTCCCATCTGAATTCCCTCTCCTATTCTCAATCCTTTTAATCCACTCTCCATCCAACAGCCAACTGTGCTTCCTTAGAATGTAAATCAGATAATTTTATATAACCTAGTTTTAAAAAGAAGAAAAAAAAACCTTCCCTTGGCTCTACGATGAACTTAGAGTGAAATCTAAACCTTCCACTATCACCATTTTGAACAAATTCTTTCTAACTTAGAATGTTCTGTCCACAACAGTCTTTTCTTAGTGCCTCAGTGCCAAACTATGTCCTCCCATCCTTGGGAAAAGGAAGATACTGTCTTCTCTGACTAAAATTTTCTTTCTCTACTTATCTTAATCCTGGATCCCTCACTCTTTTCTGACCTCAACTTTAAGTCATCTGACCAAGATTAACTAGGATCATTCTGTCCTTCCCTTTTCATTATCATCTCATAGTATTTAAATCATTTCATGTCTACCCAGGTACAACTCAAAATTAAATAATTTCTTGTTTAATTATTCTCCCTATCCACCACTAGGCTATAATAACATAAAGGCAAAACCACGACTAATGTGTATGCATCTGTCAAGGGAAAGCAAGGACCACCACTGGCTATTCTAACTCTATGCCTACCTCTGTAGTCAATAGTAGACATTCCGGGAACTGAAATGATATTAGGGGGTAGGGTGTTTACCTTGCCCACAAACAACAATAGATTCAATCCCTGACATCCCAAATAGTCCCCCAAGCACCACCAGGGAATAATTTCTGAATGCAGGCTAGGAGTAACCCTTGAGCATAACCAAATGTGGCCCAAACACAAAACAAGCAAAAAATAGTAGACATTCCAGAAGATTTACTGAGCTAGTTAATGAATGAAAAAGATCACTGGAACTATGAAAGGTAATAAAGATCCCCAAACAATTAGCATTTGGAGAACAAGTTTTATGTCTCAGTAATCTCAGTCAGCTACCACTCCCAGACTTTTGTCCTGAGACTGAAAGAGATGCCTGTCGAATGACAAAATGTTATGGACATGTGAGCCAACATTCACTAAACATCTCCTGTGTGTTTTAGGAAATCAACATACATCATTTTATTTAATCTGTCCAATAATCTTGTGTAATAGTATTATTTCCATCTTATAAATGAAAAACCAAGACTCAAGAGTTTGTCATCAAAGATTACCTACTTATACATTGCATGTATTATTACTATGTTAAAAGAATAACCTCATCCTGTCTCCTATTTTTACAGATAAAAATCTGAGTCAATATAGACCAATCCTGATGGCCACTTAATACCTCCATTGCAAACCACAACACCCAAAAAGGAGTGAGAGAGAGAGAGAGAGAGAGAGAGAGAGACGAGAGAGAGAGAGAGAGAGAGCGCAAAAGGGAATGCCCCACTACAGAGGTGAGGTGGGGTGGAGGAGGTGGGGTGGGGGGGTGGGAGGGATGCTGGGACCATTGGTGGTAGAAAATGGGCACTGGTGGAGGGATGAGTACTCGACCATTGTGTGACTGAAACACAAGCACAGAAATTTGTAAGTCTGTAACTGTACCTCACGGTGATTCACTAATAAAAAACTTTTTTAAAAAATCTGAGGGGCTGAAGCAATAGCACAGTGGGTAGGGCGGGTAGGGTGTTTGCCTTGGACACGGCCGACCCGGGTTTGATTCCCAGCATCCCATATGGTCCCCTGAGCACCGCCAGGGGTAATTCCTGAGTGCAGAGCCAGGAGTAACCCCTGTGCATCATCAGGTGTGACCCAAAATGAAAAAAAAAAATCTGAGTCAAGGGATCCTATGGTGAATTTCAGTGGAAGAAAACAGACTTTCCATGGATAAGGTCCTGAGTTCCATCTCCAACACTACTCCACATCACCAACTGCAAACCTTATCCCTGCAACAACATGTGGGAGCCCAGCACCTCAACAAGAACAACACCTCTAACCCTCTAACATTGCAAACACAACATAAAACTCATACCAATTTTTAAGAGCTTTCACGAAACTAGGCTATAAAGAAAATACTTTAATATAATAAAGGTTAGATTTGAAACCCCCATAACTGATATTACACTCAATGAAAAAGACTAAAAATATTATATTTAAGATCAAAAATAAGTTAGTGAGCAATGATTGCTTTAGTCACTTCTATTCAAAAGAATACTAGAAGAGCCAGCCAGAGCATTTTGGGAATAAAAAGGCCGAAATGAGGAAACCGGTAGAGGGGGCTTCTGGGATGTGCGGAGCTGGGAAGCATCTAAATGAGAAAAGAAGAAGTAACGTTATCTATTTTCAGGAAACAAATGATAGGAATCCTAAAGAATGCAGGCATGAATATCACACACACACACAAATATACAAACACACACACACGAGTTGTAGCTAATAAAGTCAGCAAAGTTGCAAAATCAACACAAAAATCAGATGCATTTTTTTTGGCTACTGACAATGCTCAAGGCATAAAATAAATTAACAAAACAATTTTTTACACAAAACAAAAGGAATTTACATAAAACAAAAGGAATAAAGTTTATTTAAAAAATTTAATCAATAATTACAGCACATAGGATAAAGAGTTGATATCTAGGGTATATAAAATATTCACAAAGAACAACAACAAAAAAAATCTAAAAAAATGTTTAAATGGGAAGAATAAATAAACAGAATCAATATTTTCTTTGGGGAAGATAAATAGATGACCAATAGGCATGATAAAAATGCTCATCATCATTTATGATTAGTGAAATGCAAATCAAGATTGCAATGAGATATTATCTTACACCTGTGAGAATGGTATATATTAAAAATAATGGGAACAATCCCTGCTGGCAGTGGTGTAGTGAAAAAAGAAGTCTCACCCATCCACTGCTGAGGAGAATGTTGCTTGGTTCAACATTTATGGTAAACGATATGGACTTTTTTTTAGTACAATAAGAATTGAGCTGCCATGTG
>NC_073302.1:27799705-27919705 GCF_027595985.1 Sorex araneus | reverse complement strand
ATTCTCTAATAATAATGTATCTTGAGACTTTACCTCGACAC
This sequence comes from Sorex araneus, assembly GCF_027595985.1. Lineage (NCBI taxonomy): Eukaryota > Metazoa > Chordata > Mammalia > Eulipotyphla > Soricidae > Sorex > Sorex araneus. Next base: position 27,919,664 of record NC_073302.1, on the reverse strand, counting down.
ATTTAGGTATTTATTTTTGTGTTTACCTTGAAAAAAGAAAGCAGAAAGTCAGAAAACCACTAACCTCCCAATTAATTGTGGTTTTTGCTTTTCTGTCTTCCATAGTAATGTCTTTCTAAAATAGGGAAATCAAATGCATTACCTGAAAACACTGAGGATTCCAGGAATGAAGTGAAGTCCATCTCTCTTACCATCACTTCACACTTTTCCCGGGAAGTTATCAGGAATGATCCTCAATGACTTATTAAGCAACTTAAAAAACCTGCCTTCCACACTGGTGGAGGGAAGTTGACATTGGTGGTGGGGTTGGTGCTGGACTATTGTATGTCTAAAACTCAACTATGAATAACTTTGTAAATCACGGTGCTTTTTTTTTTCTTTTCTTTTTTTAGGTCACACCCAGCAATGCACAGGGGTTACTCCTGGCTCTGCACTCAGGAATTACCCCTGGCGCTGCTCAGGGGACCATATGGGATGCTGGGAATCGAACCCGGGTCGGCCGCGTGCAAGGCAAACACCCTACCCACTGCGCTATTGCTCCAGCCCCATCACGGTGCTTTTTAAAAAAATAATTTTTTAACTAAAAGAATCTCTGCCTTCCAAAAGTAAATTAAAAACTATTGTGTGGACTAAATATACAGTACAATGACCATATGCTTACTTTGTACCTGGCTGAACTGGATCCATAGATGATTTCCCCCAAATACCAGCAGGAGTGATCCCTGAGCATAAAGCCCAGAGTATAGAGTAAATCCTGCGCACTACCAGGTGTGGTCCCCAAGAATCGCCAAAATTAAATGCTTTTTTTAAATTTCAAAAATCATTTGTTGCTGCCCTTTGACTACTCATACAAGAATAATAGGAAAGAGAAAACATTAACAGAATAGGATTTTTTTTCAGCAGAATTATAACCAAAAGTAGATCATTAATTGTAATCAGATTGTTAAATTAACAAGCATTCTTTGCCCCATACCCCCAAATGGAGCTTTCGGCAATACTGATTTGTTTTCTTATTACTGCTTAGAATGATCAGAAATCGCAGCTATGGCACACTTTCAACAAATTTAAATACCAAAATTGGAAATTACATTTTTCTTGTAGCTTCAAATCAAACATAAAACACAGGATGTGCCCTTATTAGAAAAGTGAATTCTAACTATTTTTCCACACCAACCTGAAGATGGTCCTCATCCATTGTTCTTAAATGGAGTTTAAGTAGCTGGAAGATATAATTGCTGTTTCTCTAGGCCAGGCCATAATGAAGCAGGTGGGGTGCTTGCCTTGCATGTAGCAGACCTGGGTTCCATCCCAGCCACTACATAGGATCCATCAAGCTTCCCAGGAGTGAATCCTAAACACACAATCAGGAGTACAGTCTGTACACACCAGGTTGTGGCCTAGTAAACCAAAAAAATTATTGTTGTCCCCTTTGCATTTCACCCAACTTCTTTATATGTAAGGGCAGGAGAGAAAGCTCAGAGAGTCAAAGCACATGTTTTGCATGCTGGAGATTCAAGTTTCATGCCCAGCACCAGAGGGTCCCCTGAGCAACAAGCTGGGAATAGCTCCCTACTAATGCTGGACACAGCCCCGCAAATAAATAAATACACTGTCTGCACCGTAGCTCTGTCGTCCCATTGTTCATCGATTTGCTCCAGCAGACACCAGTAACGTCTTCTTGTGAGACTTGTTGTTACTGTATTGGGCTTATTGAATACGCCACGGGTAGCTTGCCAGGCTCTGCTGTGTGGGCAGGATACTCTCGGTAGCTTGCCAGGCTCTCCAAGAAGGATGGAGGAATCAAACTCGGGTCAGCCGCATGCAAGGTGAATACCCTACCACTATTCTATCGCTCCAGCCCAAATTAAGGCAAATAATAATGTTATCAAAATTCAAGCATAATTTTTTTCTTTTTCCTTTTTTTGAAAATTCTAGGTATTTTTTACTGGAATTTTAAAGGAAACTCAGAAGTCATTAGAATATTAGAAGTCATTCTAATTCTAATCAGCCAGATATCATTTTCATTCTAAAAATGTGTGCTTTTATAGCCCTTTAAAACATGGAAGTTCAAATCAAAACCCTTGGGACATTTCACACAACAACCCCCCTCTCCCTTTATTTATAACCATGAGAAACATTGGCTCTTAATTTAAGCTTCCCTAATTCAGATTCATTGTTACTTATGTCTGTTGATGCCGAACAATTAAAAAACCTGGATTTGTGCTAACAGATGGGAGAAATGCCATCTGAACAAATTACCTTGCTGATTCCACCTCATATCATGTTTGAGCACAATTTTCTTCTGCCCCACATAGTACACAGTTCATGGATATTTAATGGGCCCCTCTTCTCACCTGGTTTTGTGATACAAATGTCACCAGCTTTTTTAAAGTAACATTTTATTCCTAAACATATAAACATATGCTCTTCTAAGCCAATTTTTTCTCAACAAAAAACTAAATATATAAAATTAAGTAATACTTGGCAAATAATGTGCAGTTTAAGAGCACATTTTATATTTAGATTAGCATTTTATCTTTCCAAAATGTATTTAGGGTTTCAATTAAAAGTGAAACGTCAAAAAAAATTTTTGTCAGAGATAGTGCAGGGGTTAAGACTCTTGCCTTACATGCTCTAGACCCAGGTTTGATTCTCAGCACTGCAAGTTCTCCTGAGCACTCTCAGGAGCTACTTTTAAGCACAGATAGAGTCATAAGTACCCCTGAACACCATTGTGGCTGCAATCCCCCCTTTAAATTCTTCATCAACTTACAACCCAGGAAACAACTTGAGTGCCTGAGGACAGACAACTGAATAAAGAAATTATGGTTCATCTATACAATGGAAAAGCTGTTAGGAGAAATAAAGGCATGAAACTTTCCTGTAAATGGCTGGACATGGAGAGTATTATGCTGAATGAAATGAGTCAGAAGGAGAGTGACAGATATAAAATGACTTCATTCATTTAAAATAAAATATGAGATTAATATCCAAGACCAAGGAAAACAGGAGCCAGGAAGACTGGTCAATGGTTGGAATATTGAAATCTACAAGTGGGGGTGGGGTGGCAGGGGACAGGGAGGGAGGTGATGGAGGCGGAGGGTAGATAAAATAGAGAAGGGACCATTATGACAATTATAGTTGGAAATGATCACACTGGACAAGAACTGAGTGTTGAAAGTAGGTAAAGGGACAAACATGATAACCTTTCAGTATCTATATTGCAAACCACAATGTCCAAAAGGAGGGGGTAGGGGAAGGAGAGAAAGAACAGAAGTGCCTATCATAGAGGCAAGCAGACTGGGGGGCAGGTGGGGTACCTTGGTGGGTGGTGGGAGGGAAACTGGGGAAACTGGTCCTGGGAAATGCACACTGGCGAAGGAATAGGTGCTGGAACACTGCATGACTGAAACCCAATCATGATCAGCTTTGCAATGGTCAACCTCATAGAGATGCCATTTAAAAATTTTTTAATAAAAATAAGCAGTTTTGTACTTAAATGCAAACCAAAAAATTGTAAATTTGTAATTTCTTAAACAAAGGCAATACAGACTAGTGATTTTCTGTGGCTAGGGATGAATAAGGAGAAAAACCTGCTGCAGTATTTTTTCAGTTTTATTGAGAGATAATTGACACATATGACTATCATTTGATATATTTATATGTATATATATACATATATGTTGTGAAATAATCACCAAAATAAGGTTAAGTGATGAATCTAGTAACAACATTTTTGTGTACTTATGGTAAAAACTTTCAACATATGGCAGTTTGGTGTGCACCATAGCTGTTGTTAATGATAGTCTCCATGTTGTACATTACGTCCCAGTCTACTCTTTTTTATTGAATCACTGTGAGATAGACCACTACAGAGCTAGTCATGATGGGATTTCAATCATACAGTATTTCAAAACCCATCCCTCCACCAGTGTACATTTCTCAGCACCACTGGCCCCAGGTTTCCTCCCATCACCCCCACCCCCCACCTCTGCCTACCCCTATGGCAGGTGCTTTTCTTCTCTGACTCTGTCTCTGTCTCTATCTCTGTCTCTGTCTCTCTCTGTCTTTCTGTCTCTCTGTCTCTCTGTTTCTCTCTCTGTCTCTCTCTCTCTCATTTTGGGCATTGTGATTTGCAATATTGATACTGAAAGGTTATCAAGAATGTCCCTTACCTACTTTTAACCCTCAGATCTTGTCCAGCATGACCTTTCCTAGCTATTATTGCCCAGAACTACTCTTTTAATTCTTTGATCACCTTCAATTCTTTCTCCCCTCTCCAATCCCATAGAAATCACCAATATATTATGTTTCTGTGAGTTCAGGCTTTTTGAGTTTTTACACATAAGATAACAGAGTATTTCATTTCTGTCTCATCTACTGCATTGAGCACAATACCTCAAGATTCACCACGTCCTCTCACCACTTCTCTCTAATATAGTATTGGAAGTATTAGCAATAGCCATCAGGCAAGAAAAAGATATTAAGGGGATTCAGATCAGAAAGGAAGAAATCAAGCTCTCACTATTCGCAGACGATATGATTCTATACCTAGAGAAACCTAAAAGCTCTAGTAAGAAACTCTTAGAAACAATTGACCTATACAGTAAAGTCGCAGGCTATAAAATCAATACCCAAAAGTCCATGGCCTTCCTATATGCAAACAATGAGACAGAGGAAAGGGACATGAAAAAAGCAATCCCATTCAAAATTGTGCCCCAGAAAATCAAATATCTTGGAATCAGCTTAACTAAAGAAGTAAAGGACCTCTACAAAGAAAACTATATAACTCTACTCCATGAAATAAAAGAGGACATGAGGAAATGGAAACATATCCCCTGCTCATGGATAGGGAGAATAAACATTGTCAAAATGGCAATACTCCCAAAAGCATTATACAGATTTAACGCGATCCCTATAGGGATACCCATGGCACTCTTCAAAGAAGCGGAGCAAGCAATCCTGAAATTTATATGGAACAATAAACACCCACAGATAGCTAAAACAATTCTTGGGAAAAAGATGATGGGAGGCATCACCCTCCCCAACCTTAAACTCTACTACAAAGCGGTAACAATTAAAACAGCATGGTACTGGAACAAAGGCAGAGCTGCAGACCAATGGAACAGGGTGGAATATCCCCACACACAACCTCAAATGTATGATAATCTAATCTTTGATAAAGGAGCAAGAGATGTGAAGTGGAGCAAGGAAAGTCTCTTTAACAAATGGTGCTGGCACAACTGGACAATCACATGCAAAAAAATGGGCTTAGAACTCGACCTGACACCATGCACAAAAGTCAGATCAAAATGGATTAAAGACCTCAACATCAGACCACAAACCATAAGGTACATTGAAGACAAGGTCGGCAAAACCCTCCAGGATATTGAAGATAAAGGTATCTTCAAAGATGACACGGAACTAAGCAATCTAGTAAAAACAGAGATCAACAAATGGGACTACATTAAACTAAAAAGCTTCTGCACCGCAAAAGATACAGTGACCAGAATACAAAGACTATCTACAGAATGGGAAAGGATATTTACACAATACCCATCAGATAAGGGGTTGATATCAAGGGTATATAAAGCACTGGTTGAACTCTACAAGAAGAAAACATCCAACCCCATCAAAAAATGGGGCGAAGAAATGAACAGAAACTTTACCAAGGAAGAGATACGAATGGCCAAAAGGCACATGAAAAAGTGCTCTACATCACTAGTCGTCAGAGAGATGCAGATCAAAACAACCATGAGATACCACCTCACACCACAGAGACTAGCACACATCCAAAAGAACAAAAGCAACCGCTGTTGGAGAGGATGTGGGGAGAAAGGGACCCTTCTACACTGCTGGTGGGAATGCCGGCTAGTTCAGCCCTTTTGGAAAACAGTATGGACGATTCTCAAAAAACTAGAGGTTGAGCTCCCATTTGACCCAGCAATACCACTGCTGGGAATATATCCCAGAAAAGCAAAAAAGTATAGTCGAAGTGACATATGCACTTATATGTTCACCGCAGCACTGTTTACAATAGCCAGAATCTGGAAAAAACCCGAGTGCCCTAGAACAGATGACTGGTTGAAGAAACTCTGGTACATCTATACAATGGAATACTATGCAGCTGTTAGAAAAAATGAGGTCATGACGTTTGCATATAAGTGGATCAACATGGAAAGTATCATGCTAAGTGAAATGAGTCAGAAAGAGAGAGACAGACATAGAAAGATTGCACTCATCTGTGGAATATAGAATAATAGACTATAAGACTAACGCCCAAGAATAGTAGAAATAAGTACCAGGAGAATATTTCCATGGCTTGGAGGCTGGTCTCTCATTCTGGGTAACTCAGGGAAGGGACCACCAAGTAAAATGTGGTTGGAGGTCATGTGGGGGAAGGGTGAGGCGGGTGGAATACAGACTAGAGACTGAACACAATGGCCACTCAACACCTCTATTGCAAACCACAACACCTAATCAGAGAGAGAGAACAAAAGGGAATTCCCTGCCACAGTGGCAGGGTGGGGTGGGGGGAGACGGGTCTGGGGAGGGGGGGAGGGATGTTGGGTTTACGGGTGGTGGAGAATGGGCACTGGTGAAGGGATGGGTTATTGAACTTTGTATGGGGGAAGCATGAGCACAAAGATGTATGGATCTGTAACTGTACCCTCACGATGACTCTCTAATTAAAAATAAACTAATAAAAAAAAATAAAAATAAAAATTAAAAAAAATAATAAAATAAAAATAAAATTCTTGGAACTGTAAAAAAAAAAAACAAAGACATCACAGTGGATAAATCTATAAGAGCATATCTATGTCTTGCATTATTCTTCCTACCTTTGCAGATAATTTGTGGGAAATCAGGCTCCACACAAAAATAAATACATGGATGGCATAGGACCCTAGGTAAATTGGATTAGGTATTAGAATGCAAAAAAAATTTGCAAAAGAGCAACCAGGAAAGAATATAACAGGAGGAAAGAATAGAATAGATTGCAGATATCTGCTGATTATAAATGTGTGCCAGACAATCATGGGATAAGACTGTCCAGGGTCTTTCAGATATAGGAACGCAGAGAAAATAGAATAGGGAGACATCAGGACTTATGTTTTAAGGATGCTTCCTGATTGCTTTGTAAATACTTCAGCCTTTGTTCTTTCTGTACCCATTAAACCTTGATGTGCTTATTAACTGTTCTTAATGTCTGTTAACAGTGACTCACCTGTTGGGAGTCCTGGTGGCAGTGATATTGTACTGAACAAAGTCTGTGAAACCACCGATGGATGCCAAGCTCGAACAGTCTAAGTGTGTTTGTCTTATATGTTTGCTCTTCTCATTCTCTGTAACTGGTATCTGCTGGAAGGAGGATCACAATGACAATCTGATTGACATTTAGACGGTTATTAATAACAATTTATTGAATGAATAAGTAAATTATAAATCTGAATTCTGGACTTTGTCCTGCTCTTTTAGTAGATGATGGATAGTAATGTCTTTTTCTAAGACTCTGTATCTTCTTCCGAATAATAAATAAAAGGGAGCACTCTTAAAAAAAAAAAAAAAAAGATTCACCACGTCATTGTATAACCAGGTTTTCTTCCAAGTGCATCTTATCTATGCTTACTACGAGTGACTACAAGGTGACTACATTCATTTTTCAAAAGTCATCACCCTGGGCCCTTAGAAAGGATATATTTTATTATATGCAAATTATGCCTCAGCAAATTTTATTAAAATTTGTAAAAAATTATATACTCATTAGGAAATCAGGAGTCTCCATTAAAAGTACTGGATTTATTTAACTTCTTCCTTTCCCCTCACCTCACCAACACAGTGAGAGTAGAGATGGCAAGAAAAATTTTAAGAAGTTCATGGACCATTCCTTAAAAATAACTTGGAGAGACGAACAGGAAAATTTAGAAGTTAGAGAAAGGGGGTTGAAATAGAAAACTGAAAGAAGGATTAGCTGAATCCTCACACCACTCTAGGTAACCAGGTAATGACCATCCCCCACCATCCCACTAAACCCTAAAAACCCTAAACCCTAACTCCCCACTCCCTCTCTCTCTCTCTCTCTCTCTCTCTCTCTCTCTCTCTCTCTCTCTCACACACACACACACACACACACACACAAACACACACACACTTCACTCTCTGCAATGGTTTTCCAAAATGTATTCATATTTTCAATTGAAAATGAAACTTTAAAAATTCTTTTACAGAGACACAGTGCAAGGGTTAAGACAGTTGTCTTGCACAGTAAAGACCCAAAGTTTATTGTAGGGAGACCCTAGATTCAGAAATATCAGGCCCAGTGGAAAGCAGAGGTAGGATGCACACTGAAAAAGGCCTTTTGCTGATAAAGTGGGCCTTCTGCCTTGTGGCTCCCATGGGCCAGTAGTCAAAAAAGTTCTAAATGCCATAAATAAAAATCAAATCAAAATGGATTAAAGACCTTAATATCAGACCTGAATCCATAAGGTATGTAGAGGAAAACATAAACAGGACTCTCCATGACATTGAAGCTAACGGCATCTTTAAGGATGAAACACCACTGACCAAGCGAGTGGAAGCAAAGATAAACAAAAGGGTTGGGAAGGAGAGAGAGAGAGAGGAAAGTTTGCCATAGAGACTCTGGGGTGGGAGCTGGAGGGAAACTGGGGACACTGGTGATGGGAACTGTGCACTGATGAGGGATGGGTGTTGAAAGATTTTGTGACTGAACATCAACCATGAACAACTTTGTAACTATGTATCTCATGGCAATCCAATAAAAAAAATTATATGACTCATTTTACTCATTTATCTCTCAGGTTGGGAGGAAAAACAGGTGAATTCTTATGAATACAAAATCTTAAAAAAAAAAAAGTGGAGGGGCTGGAGCAATAGCATAGCAGGTAGGGTGTTTTCTTTGCACACGGTCGGCCCAGGTTCAAGTCCCAGCATCCCATATGGTCCCCCGAGTACCTCCAGGAGTAATTCCTGAGTGCAGAGCCAGGAATAACCCCTGTGCATTGCCAGGTGTGACCCAAAAAGAAAAAAGATATATTAAAAAAAAAAGTCTACAAAAGTTTCTTTTATAGACCTTACCTATAAAGTTACTAAAAGATGTTTAGTTAAAGAACTGTGTGTGCTGGAAAAAAAAATGGAACTTAGGAGATTTAGAAATAAATGAAAGTGGCAAACAATGTATTCCAGACCTAAAATGAAAACACTCTAAGTTAGATAAGAGGTATTGAGAATTTTGTATATATTAATAAAAAATAAAAGTAAGAGTTGATAGGTTTCCAACCTATCTAAACATTTGGAAAAAAAATGTCCACTGGGTTTTGGCATATCTGTTTGGTGTGCTTAGAAAAAGGTATTTTGTGATAAGTAAATGGAAATTCAACAAATGAGAGAATGAGGTAACATTAATATGGGGAAAGCAAAAAATTATATGTTAAACTATCATGCCACTTGACCAGGCAGTAAAACAAGTTGTTGAAATAGTGTTAACTATAAATTTGTAGCCTATAAAACGTCTAGAAAATTATGTGAAGGTAAAGGTTTGAAGCAGAAAGAAATGGGTTAATGAAAGGAAAAAACCTCAAATAATAAAATATGTGTCTAATACATAATATCAAAACATAATCATATTATTTAGACATCAAAGGATAAATATCAAAGAGATAGATAAAAGTTTGAAGGAGCTCCCTCTAAAACGTCGACTGGGGATAAAAAAAAAATGTTGGGGCAAAGAAATTTTATACAAGGCTTTTTAGTACCACTTTAACTCTAAGACATGTCTATCACATACAGAAGTTTTAATAGAAAGAGAAGCAGTCTTCTACTTTCACAATCACAAAAAATAGCAAAGCACTGTTGCATTTATTGTCTCATTTGGTTTTCACAAGAGTCCACTGCAATAAATGTACAATTATTCCTATTCATAGATGAAGAAATTGAGAATCAAAGAAATAAGGTGAGTTCAGAAAAGTCTACTGATTCAAGATCCTTATCCTTTTCTCCTCCCAACGGCTAAAAAACAATGTATAATGTGTTCCTGTTTACAACTCTGCTTGATTCCAAAAAGGTATCAAAGGGATCTTAAATGATGACCATAGCATTACGAGTTAAATCAAATTAAAAATAAGTCATTTGAGGAGTACATAGAAAATTTAAAAAGGGTAGAGAAAATTCAAGGATAGCATCAGTTTACCAAAAACAAACCAGCAAATCCTATATGTCACAATAGAAAGAAAACTAAAGTTTGGCTTTAAGCCTCTTCATAACTAAGGAGAAAAGATTGATGTTAGAAGATTTCACTGTGTTCACAAAGATCAAATCAGAATTATTTTAAAAAACCAAAACTATCTGTTCTTGGTACTGAAAATCAGAGAGAATTTTTACCCACTAATTCATGAAGAAGATACTGAATAATGTAACAGAAACATCCTCAACTACTATGGTTCTAAAATAAGTGACCAGCAAATCTGTATTCTTCAGTATGGACCAATTTCATCACACCAAAAACAATTAGATTAAACAAATGGATCTGTAAAGGAGAGATATCAAAATGGTAAGACCTGGGTCTGGAGCGATAGCACAGCGGGTAGGGCATTTGCTTTGCACGCGGCCGACCCAGGTTCAATTCTTAGCATCCCATATGGTCCCCTGAGCACCATCAGGGGAAATTCCTGAGTGTAGAGCCAGGAGTGAGCCCTGTGCATTGCCAGGTGTGACCCCCTCCCCCAAAAAAAAGGTAAGACCCACTTTGAAAAAAATCTAAAGAAATAGTGTTACCATTAGCCATGAAACAATACATTTCCAAGTGTACACATATATGTGGTATGTTGTATAGATGACATAGATAAAACTTTGGAAATGAACTTCAACTTCCTGGAACATTCCCTAAGAGAAACTAACTACAAAATACATACAACCTTGCAACACAGGCCACAGTCTTTCTTTTTAGAATTATTCACTATAAATGAGTTCAAATTGATTTATCTATTCAACTTGTTATTAGTTCTAGACCAGAGAAAATGGTTTTTGAAGGGTTGATTGACAGCTACTGTTTCTGATAGAGGCTGTAGCACTGTGTCCCGTTGTTCATTGATTGGCTCGAGCAGGCACTAGTAATGTCTCCATTGTGAGACTTGTTGTTACTGTTTTTGGCATTTCGAATACACCACGGGTAGCTTGCCAGGCTCTGCCATGCGGGCGGGATACTCTCGGTAGCTTGCCAGGCTCTCCAAGAGGGATGGAGGAATCGAACCCAGGTCAGCCTCGTGCAAGGAAACCACCCTACCTGCTGTGCTATCGCTCCAGTCCATCTTATAATTAAATTATAAGGTGGCTGATAGAGGCTATTGTTTCTTAAATACACTTCTGATGTGGAATAATATACCACCTTATCTATCAAATATGGGATGTAGATGCTAAATGAGGGAGATTAAAATTAAATCTCCTTCTATTTGACCTCATTTCATTCACCACAGTACCAAAAGAAGAGCGCTGATAGAGCCAGTCAGGCTGTAGGGTGTACACAGAAGAGAGATGTTCTGGGGTTGTCATCTTCCATTTCTGTTGATATCAGGTTTCTGCAGTACTTTCTGATGTTCTGTGAGTGAATAACTGACCTTCCAGTGTACTAACACCCTGGGATTACATTCAAATCTGCCATCCTGTGAGGTACAAAATTCTCCTTTAGTTTTCAGCAGTCAGACTCCGCTGACTTATTTGCACAAAGCAGAAAAATGGGCTTTTCTTATGGAATTCAAACTTAGTTTTTCAAGAACCTACTAATGATAAGTCCTGATGCTGCCACCTTTATTTTAGACTGTCCTCTCAAAACATCCTTCCCAGGCACGTATGCTGCCCAGGCCCATGTGCTCCTTGCACCTGAGTGGCCGAACACATGTGGTGCCTAAGCACATTGTCACCCGCATCTCCCCTCTTGAGATGTGGACTTTCATGCTTTCCTATCTAATGCTGGGATGTTTGTAGGCGCTCTCTCCGCCCTTGGAGAAGCCTGCTTCTCTCTTGAGCACATTACTCTGTCTCTCCTACTCTCCACTCTTCCACTTTTCTCTCCCTCCATCCCTTCAAAACTCCTCCAAATAAAATCTGTTTTACTTCAAAAATAAAAAACAAAAAACAAAAAAACAAACAACCTTCCCAGTTTCCATTTTTTTTTCATGTTACTAAATCCTGCAAATAAATTCAAGATCAATGGGAACTGTCTGGCTCTTTATTTTCAATGTAACCTGTGAGTCCCAAGACAAACCAGCCTCAGGAATATAAAAAGATTCTTATTAAGATATGATTTCTGGGGCAGGAGAGATAGTACAGCAGGTAAATTATTTGTCTTGCATGTGGTTGACCAAGTTCAATCCTTAGCACCCACATGGTCCCCTGAGCAATGCCTGGAGTGATCCTAGTAAATCCTGAGCACTACCAGGTGTGGCCCCAAACCAAAAACAAAGAGATATTATTTTCATAGGTCTTGTTCTACTTATTCTTCTAATATTTTTTAAAAAGCCTGGAATGACCTTCTTCATTTTACCTATCGACTCTCAGTAATCCCTTTGAGAGCACCTCTCATGTATTCACTCCTTTGTCTTTTCCTACCTTGTCTTCCCTTTCTGGTCCTTAATACTTCCCTTATCTCTATCAGCTTCAGAACTATTTGGAAGCAGTATCAACAAAGGTGGCTATCAAAACACTATGGGAGTACTGTCCATAGGCTCACCAAAAATGCAGCAAAATAAGCTATAGTTCCAGTCGTGAAAGTATTTTGTTTCCCTATCTCTTTCTCTGGGCTGGAGTGATAGCACAGCGGGTAGGGCGTTTGCCTTGCATGCAGCCGCCCTGGGTTTGATTCCTCCATCCCTCTTAGAGAGCCCGGCAAGCTCCCCGTGGCGTATTCGATATGCCAAAAACAGTAACAAGTCTCGCAATGGAGATGTTACTGGTGCCCACTCAAGCAAATTGATGAACAACGGGATGACAGTGATACAGTGATCTCTTTCCCTGTTCATTTGTGTATATACATAATATGATATATGCACATATATCATATTATTGAAATAACATGCTTTCGTGTAGTGTTAATGTGTATACTTTAATGTCCAAACTTACAGCACCATCCTCAAATTGCCAAAATCCCTCCACCATCATGTCTCCCCAAGTCCTTAATGTGCTCACACGAATCTATCTCTGCATAAGTGAAGGGAAGATTCTGGATGTTCCATTATAATTGGAAGCATTATTCTTTGCAGCTCCCTCATTCTCTGCAGCGTAGATATGAAGCTAGAGGACTAGCTTAAGGGTACTACAGGTAAAGGTGGGTAGATCCTTGCCTTCAATGGCCAAGGTTTTGATTTTGCAATGACTATGACTATCGTTAAAATGACTTCTTCCCTGGGATGCCCTGCTGTGTGCACACACAAACACAGATGAGTCCATTCCTCCAGACTTCCAAATTAGCCCAGCTTTGTCTGAATCTCTTGGGGGACACAGATTTGACTCAGACTGTTATAGCAATATCCACTTTTTAACAAATACCTACATGCCCTTTTGCTGCAGTTAATACACACAGATCTGGAAACAGACACTTATTTTCTCCATTTTTGAAGATAAGGACTAAAGCTCACTTTTCCTTACCCTTCTCCAGAGCTTCTTCAAAGACAATGGAGCAGAGGTTGTACAAGGTCCACATCAACCCAACGCAGAACACTATTTTAGGGTATCTGGCAGGAGCCAAATGTCCAAATGTACCCTCAGGCAGCTGTGACCATAGAAGGAGAAATGAAACATAAACATACATCACACCATTAAAAAGTAGACTATCACATAGTAGATACACAAAGTGCTGGAGATAAGCCTAAAGCAAAGTGGAAATTATGCCACACAAACTGGTCGTGCCTTAAATGGCCAAGTGATACCCGTTTATTCATCAACAAACTGAAAGTGAATATCTACTCTGGGCAATAAAATCACAACCACAGGAGGAAATGTGCAGTCTAATAGGAAAATAATTATTTATTCCCACTCTGTTACTAGCTTCCTAGGGCCACTAGTATAAATGACCACAATCCAAGTTCTGGAAACCAGAAGGCCAAAATCAAGGTATTGATAGACCCACACTTGCTCTGGGGGTTCTAGAAAAAGATCTCTCCTTTCATTCTGTAATTTCTGCTGGCTGCCAGCAATCCTTGATATTCTTTGTAATTTTGTATCACTTTCATCTGCCTCTGTCTTCACTTGGCTTCTTTGAGTGTTCTTGCCTCTATTTTGAGTCTTCACTTGGCTTCTTCTTTGAGTGTTCTTACTCTATTGTTTTGCTAGCATTCACATGGACCCATGTCACTAAATTTAGGGTCCATTCTAAACTAGAATGATCTTAACTAGTTATATCATAAGGCCCAAGTTCCAAATAAAGTCCTGTTCTAAGGGTCCAACTAGACATGAATGGAACATTGATTTCCTATATTCATTAGAACCCAACAGGTACCATAGATTGAAGCTTGATTCAAATACAAGAGACAGTTAAAAAAAATAAATAATCAGAATTCTGGAAAACTGTGAGTTGGTGAGTGCCCCAACTAAGAATTCACTTGTATGAGAACAACCTTACCTCTTTACACCAGATGCACCAAACAATTACTCTTATGCCTTTCTCTTTTCATTTATCAAAGTCAAATCTCCATCTGCTAAACCTTGAAATACTTTATGATTTATATTTGGATTCATTTCTTTTCTTGTGACCCTATTTAGCTGAAGTTCGCATATGTTGACTGTCTTCAATGAACTGAGAATGTCCAAGTCACTTTCATGAGCACAGAAAATATCCACCAAAGGGAAATCCCAACTATGTTTCTCATGCAGAAACACACAACTTGGGGTCAATCTGGTGCAAAGCTCATGAATGATACTTCAATGTACTTAACTCCTATAGTTAGGTTCTCTGTATTGACCTAGGCCTCTTCTGTCTCCCCAACGGTCAGTGAGCTAGGTCAGAACAGAGATTGTATTTCACTCCTACAGGATCATCATCATCATCATCATCATCATCATCATCATCATCATCATCATCATCATCATCCCGTTGATCGTCGAATTTCTCAAGCTGTCTCAGTAACGTCTCCATTCATTCTAGCCCTGAGATTTTAGAAGCCTCTCTTTACTCGTCCTTTCTAATGGTGCCGCATTGGAAGCTCTTTCAGGGTCAGGGGAATGAGACCCATCATTGTTACCGGTTTTGGCATATGAATACACCACAGGGAGTTTGCGAGGCTCTCCCTTGTGGGCAGGAAACTCTCAGTAGCTTGCCAGACTGTCCCAGAGGGAGAACTAGGCTATAAGATATCACGCAGCCGCAATAGGATAGAAGAAATAATACTAAGACACCACTGATTGTACCATCACATTGAATACCGACAGGTTGATGAAGATTTTGAGTTCACTCATTGCTCTCTGCATCTTCAGTGCTCCTCTGTTCAATCCTTTTTTCTTCCCAGGAGAAAACCAGATCAGCTAGGAGTGTTTGCACCAAGAGAAACCCATCACATAGCAAACATTCTTCCAGTCTCTAAGGATTCTTCATAAGAGCTTCCTACTGCACCCTCTCACAGGGCAGACAATGTGCTAAACCAGCTGTTTAACACAAGAAGCTCCCCTTCCCCAGAGACCTGAGACAAGCTCCTGAGACATGCAATATGTCTCCATTAGCCAAGCTACTGGCTTTGGGTGTGTTGTCTAATTCCAGATTCCTGTGTTCGTTAGCTGCAAGCCTGCCAGACACGCAGGCCCTCACCAGCTTTCTCAGACAGAAAGGAGAGAAACGTGTCGAGTGGATTGCCTTCCTGATTTATTTTTCTTAGGACCCCCATGCCATAGATACTTGTCACCTTCCACAAGACAGAGGTGCAGACTTAGTTCTGGAGCATGCTGGGATATCTATGCTGAATCGGCAGAGAAAAGCAAGTGAGTGAGTGGGTGAGTGAGTGAGTGAGTGAGTGAGTGAGTGAGTGAGTGAGTGAGTGAGTGAGTGAGTGAGTGAGTAAGTGAGAAGAGATATGGCTGGGAAAGGCACTGAACAGGCTAACTATAAGACAGTCAGACAGACAGACAGAACAGCCATCCAAATCAATATCCAAGAGAGCAAGTTAGTAGGGAATAGAGCACAATAGATAGGTAAGGGATCAAATTCCAAAGTTAGAAGTGGTTTTGATTCCTGGTACTTCCTTTAACAACTCTGCTCTGGGAAAATTCACAGCCTCTTGTGCCTCAGAGGCCACAAAAGAACCTCAGATTATTCAGAGGATAGAATGAGATGGTGCTTGGAAAATCCTTATTACACAGCTTGGCCTAAGTTATATAATTCATACTCTTTAGACTCTAAGGGAAAAGAAATTGGACTGTTCAACAGTAATCTTCCATCAGTGCCCTCACAGAGTTCCCTACTCTGGGTTCTCCTTCCAGGATGCAACAATGTCTGAATTAAATAGTTTTGGGTCAGGGCCTAGATTGTCTAATATAGTAGCCAATACCTACATTAATACAGTAGCCAGTACCTACATTTGGCTATTGAGCATGTACGATAGCCCCTATTGAGATAGCTTGAGATAGCTTCCTAGTATGGTTATTCCATATTGAGTTATAAAGGCTTAGAGTTAAAAATAGAACAAATTAGCTCATAAATGTTTTTTCCTTCATTGCCTCCATCTGACAATATTTTGTGTGTAGTGGGTTTATTAAAAGTCATTAAAATTAATGTTACCTGTTTCTTTTTTTACCTCTTCAACTTAGCTACAAAAAAATATTTCTAACAATATACTTGGTGTGTATGTGCAGCTTCCTCTACCTCTTGAATGGCTCATGCTAATTTAGAGGGCAAGTGTTTGACCCATGTGTTGTACTCAGGGATCTAACTTTGGGCATTAGGGAAAGTGGGGTATGGTCAAAAAGGTATGGTCTGACAAGATTCTGATACAACACGTGGGCTAGTAGGTGCTTGAACTGGACCCAGGCCTCCTGGAGACAGAGATGATGATGATGATGAAAATGAGACAAATCAGACCTACCTCCAAATGAGACAGGAACTCCTGAAAAAGAATTCTGTGAGTGGCTACAACTGAGCCCAGGAGCTTCAGAAGTTACATTGAGCAGGGCTGAGTCCATCAGGGACAGAGAATTAACAATGGTTAGAATTGTGAAGCTGGAAAGATAATACAGCAGGTAGGAAGTTTGTCTCGCATGTGGCCAGCCAAGGGCTCAATCCCCAGCATCCCTTATATACCCCAAGCACCACCAGGAATAAATCCTGGGTAAAGAGCCAGTAGAAGCGTCTAAGAAGCAGAAAGGTTTAAGAAGAAAATTTTCAAAATAGGGAATACGTCCTCATGCCAGGTAAGTCAGAGCCAATTTCTAAGACAGACATAAGAAGAGATTTGGGGGAGCTTTCTCTAGTAGAACCCCAAAACATGATTACAGTGAGGGTCATAGGTAAAGTTAGAATTTCTAAAGAAATTCCTGCCTATCCCTTTTATCTTCTCAGTCCCCGTCCTTGGAATGTGACTCGGTAAAATCCAAACCCAAGCCAGCTCAGATGCAGGATATCAAAACCTGCCCATAAACTCCCAAAGTGGAAATTTTCCAAGACTACATGAAGTTAAGTGAATGAGAGTGAGAAGTTTTGTCAAGTTATTTTTCCAGTTTAGAAACTAAGAAATTTAGTATCAGAGTCTTGCCTCCATAAAATAGAAAGCAATAAACTTAAATGAAGGAAGTAGATGAAAAGCACTCGAGATTGAAGGAAAATAAGATGGTTTCTGAGCTAATGAGAACTCTGTGACATGCTGTGCTCTGGTGTGGGCTTGGATTATTTTTAGTCTCTGGCACTAAAATCAGGATCAGTATTTCACTCCCTGGCCTCTGAAGAATCTCTTAAGACTGGGTCTTTCTGACATAGCATGTGTTGCGAAGCAGGTTGTGTGACGATCACTACCAGATTCAACAGGACAACCCCCTCCGTTACATAACATGCGAAAGAAAAGCCTGATTGCTATACACAGATTTTTAAAGGGCCACAAAATCCTGACCAATAACATTAACAAACTTCTGCTGCTTCACAAGACATTAAGAGAGTAAGGGGAGACTCAAAGAGGTAGAATACATGCTTTGCATGTGGAGACACTGAGTCCAACCCACAGCACCACATGGTTCCCTTAGTTCACCTCTTCATCGAGCCTTGGTGGACACTGAAAACTATGAAAGCCCCTCATTTAAAACTATTAAAATTAGGGCTGGAGTGATAGCACAGCAGATAAGGCATTTGCCTGTACGTGGCTGACCCGGGTTTGATTCCCAGCATCCCATATTGGTCCCCTGAGCACCGCCAGGAGTAATTCCTGAGAGCATTAGCCAGGAGTGACCCATGTGCATCACCAGGTGTGACCCAAAAACAAAACAAAAAACAAACAAATAAAAATATTAAGATTACAGACTAGAGAGATAGGAGAGCAGGGAGGGCACTTGCCTTGCATGTGTTTGACCCTGGTTCAGTTCCTAGTACCTCCTATGGGCCCCCAAGAGCCAGGACTAAGCCCTGAGCACTGCCAGCTATGGCTCCCAAACAAACAAACAAATGAAAACCAGATAAATAACTTAAGGGGTTTGAAGGGATATTTGCCATTCACAGGGCCCTCGGGTTCTAATCCTGGTTCTGCATGCCCTCCTGAGCACCTCCAGATGTAGTCCTGGTGTCCTCCAGCACCTCTGGCCATGCCTAAACACAAAACCATAACAGAAACAAAATGAAATAAAAATATTTTTTTAAAAAAGGAGACACACACACAAAGAAAATTTGAATAACCCTCAGATAACACCAGAATTCTCCCCAGTGGTGTACCTCCAACATGAATTATGAAAATTTTATTATGTTTAACTGTCTTCGTCACGTTGGTGTTGCCTGTTTATTTCAGCAGCATGGATGACTCACCTCTGAAACCAGGCATCACATGATCACCCAGTTCCAATAAGCAGACTGAGACACAGGCACAATAGGGAACGCCCAGCCTCCCCAAGACTGCTGTGCTCCCTGCTGTCCTGTGTCACTCACCTTAGACTGAGACTATCCACTAACTTGTCTGATTGTCCCACAGGGGCCATACTGGATTGGGACTGCTCCATTTAGCAGATCCTGGCACTCACCAAGCACTTCATAAATGTGAGTAAAATAAAAAAAAGGAGTTACTGCCCAAAACTATGCTTCAGTGCAGCCCTGCACAGTTTGCCACACGGAGAAGAAGTCATGTAGCAACGCAACTCAAGGGGCTCGTAAAGCTAACTCCTAGTTAATCTGAAGAGGGCAAAGTCAGAGGTAATAGAGAAGGTTGATGTCATGTTTAGTAAGGCAAACTAGATTTTCAGGATAAGCTTCAAAGCGGTAGAAAGAATACAATCTCCCCAGGAAACATTTGCACTGCCATAATATGAATATCACTAACAACATAAGCTTACTCCTTTAATACTTGTGCTTCAGGTTTCTATAATGTTCCAAACACTCTTCTCTGTGTTAGAGACACAGCAGTAGATAGAACAGTTTTCTTTCATGGAGTCAGGAAGACACTGGGAGGAAATGAGGCTTGGGCCAGAGAGCTAGTACAGAGGTTAAGGTGTTTGCCTGGCATCACATATGGTCTCCAGAGTACTGCCAAGAGTGATCCCAGAGTACAGAGCCAGGAATAAGCAGGAACACTATTGGCTGTGCCCAACCCCCACCCTAAATTTTTTAACAAAAGGAAATATACATAAAATATAGCTAGAGAAACAGACAAAGGCAGAGACAGAAAGAGAATAACTTTCAGGAGAAGAAGGAGAAAGACTTTTTTTTTTTTTTTTTTTTTTTTTTTGCTTTTTTGGGTCACACCTAGCGATGCACAGGGGTTACTCCTGGCTCTGCACTCAGGAATTACCCCTGGCGGTGCTCAGGGGACCATATGGGATGCTGGGATTCGAACCCGGGTTGGCCGCATGCAAGGCAAACGCCCTACCCGCTGTGCTATCACTCCAGCCCCGAGAAAGACTCTTTTTATTCTAAGTGACCAAAGAACAACTTGGTGAAAAGTTGAGTTTTCAGCAGTCTAGAAAGGAAAATTCCAAACAAGGAAATGAAGTACAAGAGTGGTTGGGATGGTCAGCAACACCCACAAGGACCAGAGGGCTGGATTTTAGGTGCCAAAAGCTGTAGGATAGTCAGAAAGGTCATCAGTGTAGGACATCTGCAGCCTTTCACCTCAAGCCATTCCCGTTGATTGCTTCACATTTTAATGTGGATAATAGAGAACCCCGTGGCTGTGTCTTAGCATTCAAATGGAAAACCGGCATTACCCACTATAGAAAGACTTCTCACCAGAACAAAGGGGATGGGTAATAATGTCAGACAAGGGGGCAGATAATAATGTTAGTACCATTCAACTTTGACTTTGGGTGAGAAATATGGTAATGCAGGAAAGTATTCTTGGAAGCAGGACCTGCCTTTCTCTGTTCAGGGCAGGAAAGCTTCACAGCTCAGCCCTGGTTTGTTGAATAACTTGTGTTGTGCTAGATTTTTTTGCTCTATTTTTATTCACTTAAACCTCACAATGGCCTTGTCAGGCAGATAGTCTCACTCCTATTGTGATGCAATAAAATAAACCTCTGATGATTTTTCCCAAATGACCAGTTTAGAAGTAGCGACATAATAATTTCCTCCCAAATGTTTCTGCCCACTCTAGGTCTAGAGTCTGTGTGCCCTTTGTCCTCTCTCCTAACAAAGAAAAGAGCAGTGGATTTCTCTGAAATGAGTGTTGGAGAACTAGAATATTAGCTAGGTAGTACAGAGATTTAGAAAAGTGTCCAAGTACAATTGGTCCTAAAAAAGGATAAGTAAGAAATGTGACTGCTAACTTCCTAGGTTGGTCAAGGACATTGTCAGAAAGGAAACTTTATTAATTTGAAAATTAAAATGCAATTAAGCCAGAGATATAACTCAACAGACTAGAGCATGCACATACCCTGGATCAATTCCAGCACTGCATGGAACCCTTGATGTAGACAGGCAGGTAGATAGGGAAGGCTCCCTCCCTCAAGGTAATGGCAATGAACTTCTTGGGAAATAATGATATCAGTAACCCTGAAGTTGCAAAAAGCCAACTTTTCTGAAAACAGGAAGGAAAGCCTGGGAAGACTTTGACCTGGCCGGCAACAGACACATAAATGGCTTGAGGACCCCCTCTGACAGAAGCCCCAGCAGAAAAAAAAGGCCAGGAAAGGAATTTCAAAGAAGACTATCATCACTATCAACTTTACCCCTCTTGGAAACCTCCCTAGGAAGACCTTTACCTAGGGAGAAGCCCCACCTTGGGGATTGGTTAGAAAAACCCCATCAAAGTCACCTTGAACGAAGGAAGGCCGTGCACAGGCTGCCCGGGCCCCATGTGCTGCTTGTGTCCACGAGGCTGAGTACATGTGTTGCCCACATCTCCCTGCTTGATTGAGATGTGTACTTTCATGCTTTCATACCTAGTGCTGAGGTGTGTGTAAGGGCTTTCTTCACCCTTGAAGAAGCCTATGTTCTCTCTCAAACAAACAAACCAGAATGCAATAGAATCTTCCAAGATTATCCAGTATGGAGGAGTGAAACTGAAAAATGTGGCACTAATTATAGGACTCCTAGCTCTGCTTCACTTATTTATCCATTCATTCATTTTGCTCTACCATTTAACATTTGTTGATTGTTCATTAAACAACTCTGCCTATCTACCCCCATGCATGTCTAATCACCTGTAGTAGTCTAGCCTCTAATAAACTCTCACTTTTCTGGGGAAGATGAGATTTTTGCCCCGGTAAACAGATTTGCATTGGACTCAGAAAAATGTGCTTACTTGGAGACTGTATGAATTACTTCATCTGCTTCTTCATATTTTATAGGAAGATAACAAAAGTGCATGTAGTACCTCATGCATTTGTAATTTAAAAAAATTAAGAGAAAAGTATATGAGAATGCCAAGTACCCCACTGGAATTCAGGAATATTACATGAGGTTGATTTGGGGAGAAGGTGAGGTTTGGGGTCACACCCCGTGGTGCTTAGAACTTACTCCCAGCTCTGCACTCAGGGATCATTTCTGGCAGGGCTCAGGTACCATATGGGATGCCAGGAAGTGAAGTCTTTTTTAATTGAATGCCTCCTTCAAAGGCATGTGCCCTATCCACTCTACTATCACTCTGGCCCCTAGATGGGGTTGATTCTAAGGGCAAAGCCTCTTCTCATTGGAGTCAGATTTTTGTTTGCAGCAAAGCCCAGAATGGGGAATAGAAAAACATAGGAGCTGCAGAAAGCTCATGTGGCTGGCATTTTCCCCAACTTGTTCCTGGCATTTGTGCTGGAGAGAGGGTGGAGCTGGGGGCAAGGAGTCTGCCCCCTGGCCCCTCCAGGGAGGAGGCACCAATGCTGTGAAAACTTCATGAGAATGGTTAATACTGGCAGACCAGACATTCCAGCCAGCCGAGCAGTTGTTTTTGTCTTGTGAAAAGTGAATGTTTGAATACATCAGCAGTGTTTTCCCTTTCTTCTGGAAGAGCAGCTGGCAAGCTGATTTGTTTATGCAAATGGATACAAGTACCTGGGCACTGTTCTTGGAAACCCGCTTTGGAATAACCTCATAACCAGCAGCTCAAATGGAGAGACTAGGAGCTATGTGTTTAAAAAAGAGAAGCTGTTTTCTCTCCTGGAAGGAATAGTCTAGGCTGTGTTATGAGGTAATATAAAATCCGGAGAAATCTTTAAACTGAGCTGAGTTTTTGAAGTCTTTCTGCTATTTCTATGCAAGTGTTTCTTCTCAGGAACTGATTACTGAAGAAAGAGCTGGGATGGTCCCAGATGCAAAAATGAGGCAGTGCCTAAGAATCCCTTATTGAAGGGCATAAGATGTAAGATTCAACACCCAACAGGTTTCACAGACCAACTTGCTTTTTAGGGGAATCTTGAATGTCCAGCAGGTGAGAGTACCATGGATGAGGAAGGGTAGTCTCCCTCCACTGAGTAAATTAGTTTGTAGAGCGCAGGCAACATTTGACCCACAAAGTGCTGGTTGTCCTCTGGGGAGTGTATGTGTTCATGTGGGGATAATGCTCTTAGCAGGAACCAGAGCCAAGACCAGAGAAATAGATGAGGAGCTACCATAAGCACTGCCTCTTAGACTGGACCAGGAACTCTACAAACTGGCTTGGGTTTGGGTGACATCCCTGATAGATGTATTGGTGTCCGATACATGGTGCTATAGAAGGATCAAGAATACAAGATCTGATAGACATTCAAAATTAAAGGACTTTGTGATGGTTGCACACATCTGAAATATAGAGAAATGTTGAAAAGCACACATTGAAAGAAAAAGGTACAGGATGTTGGTTATATAAATAAAATATAGTTTAAAAATTAATAAGCTGTCTTTTCTTTGTGTAGACTTGAAAGAAAGGAAATAAGAAAGGAAAACTCACCTATCCCCACCCAATAAACTCATGGACATATTGGGATGACTTTGTCTGGTGAGAGGTATAAGGTTAAGTTTTAAATGTTTTTGGGAAAACCTGTCATTCAACAGGAGACCTTCAACTCCTCCTTGGTTAGTCATCTCTGTGCAAAGCAAACAAACAGAAACCTAGAACTCTGATGAAGCCAGAAGCCTGATGACGATAAAGACACTTTTCTCCCTGGATCTCTCTTGCTTGGTTTTTGGAACCCCAAAGATGAACCCTGACGATGAACCCTGCTTATGAGCATCCCTGGCACTCAAGGATGTCAGCACAGTTTAAAGCTTCTGGACTAGAAATAGGCAAGCACTGTCCTATAGACTAGGTGATATTCCTTTGGTATTTCTGAACTTCCAATAAAGTCTTTTTGGTGAATTAACCTCTTCTCAGTTGCTTGGAGATGGTGACTACAAATATGTTACATTTATTGAGTCCTCACCTATTATCCACCTAGTATCCATATTAGACATGATTTGTATCCCTTCTCTCCAACTGCCCCTAAGACCAGAGACCAGGTGGCTTAAACAAAAAGCATTTATTTCCTCAGTTTTAGAAATGAAAAATCCATGATTACAGTGTGAGAAAATTTGATTTCTGGTGAAGGAACTGTTCTTGGCTTGCAGATCAGATAACTGCCTTCTCATTGTGTCCTCACATAACTTTCTCTGTGCTTACAGAGACACCTACATATCATTACATACATTCATAGGGAGAGAAAGAGTAGAGAAGATAGAGATCTACTGCTTTCTCTTTCTGTTCTATAGGACCCCAAGCTTTTCAGATTAAGGCCCTATATTTATAACCTCATTTCATCTTTATTACATCACTAAAAGAATTACCTCTAGGGCCAGAGAGATAGTACAATGGGTAAGGTGTTTGCTTTGTATATACACAACACGTATTCAATCCCCCACATCCCATATGGTTCCCTGATCACTGCCAGAGTGATTCCTGAGTGCAGAGCCAGGAGTAACCCTGAGCACAGCTGGGCATAGACTAAAAATAAACACAAACAAAAATGAATCTATCTCAAGATATCCAAATATAATTAATATTTGCATGTCATCATATGAATTGGGGAAAAAATAATTCCATAGCACTGTTAGTTATGCTTATTTTATACTTGAGAATCTAAAACTTAGAGATGTTATTTTATTAAGTCAAAAAGCCAATCACCTCAGGATGTCAAATGAAAGAAGCACATCTTTATACACTTGGTCCCACTGTAGTGAATTCATTTGTCTGTACACTTTGGCCAACGTATTTCTAGGAGAGAAGACTGGGTGAGAATAGTAGAGAGGTCTTCAGGGAAGGACATAGCTTAGTAAGGCTAGAGTCATGGCACCAATTTCTGCAAATTCTTGCCACCTAAGTTTCTAATCCACTGGTAAACTTAGAGATCCTGAAGCTGACTATATTAAGAAAGTTCACAGTTTTACTTCCGTGATTCTCATTAAAAGGAAAAAAGGAACATAATTGAGACATTAGAGTCCTCAACACTTTGAATGATAGCTAGTAGTGAAAAATCAGTAGCCAGTGAGTCAAAGTCACCTTGTTTCTTTTTAACACGGAGAAGTAATCCATGAGGCTCAGTGCAACTTTTTCTTACCACAAACAGAACTGACCATTCTAGAGAACTCCACAAGCCAAAACTTCCCTTTTTACCCCTGACATCTCACTGTATGTGCTCAGTGATCTAATACTTATGCTTGACATGCTAAGTAAGGATATTATTTTTACAATGCTTAGTGATAATAATGGCTAAAATGCCTTTTCATGAAATTTCACTTATTCATTCAACAAATATTTGTTGCCTTTCCTTTACACATCAGATACTATTCTGGCTACCAGCAAGTTATTAGTGAATGAATCAGAAAATATCCTTATCTTCCAAGCATACATATTCTATAATGAAACTTATATTACTTTGAGGATATAAACTTTATCTTAGGAGCATCTCTGTTGATGAACCAATCACAAGCAGTGTGAAAGAATGAAACATGATTTTCAGTCATAATTTGAAGTACAGGTCTCAAACCCTGGCTTCACGTCATTCATTTATTCATGAAGTGCAACATTGTATATTAGGCATTATGATTGGTGCTAGCAATAAAAAAAAAATGACTGGGGGAGAGAGACCATTCTGAGGCAATGTGCTAAATGCTATAAAAGAATTACTTTGAAAGTATTTCAGAATGACTCCAAAGGGGGAAGCTTTGTCTCTCTCTGAAAATGTAAACAGTTTCATTAAAAAACAAGACATTTGAGTTAAGAAATGAAGGGGAAAGTATCTTCTAGATAAAGAAAATGATGAAGTTGGTAATGTGTTTCTTTGAATAAAGAAATATAACACTGGGCAAAAAAAATAAAAGTTGGGCAATAAGTGGGGTTCAACTTGGCTTATGAGAATTTACACAGTTAACAGAGAGTGTAAGAAATACAAATTGGCCAGAGATTTGTCTCTGTATTTTTATGATCATTTCAAAATCTAACTCTGTCAGTTCATGCCTTCGTATTTCAATGGCACAATCAGAGAGCCATAAATAAAATTTACCTCTAAATGCTTCTTCTCAGAGTATACATACATCCATACATGTATGCAGGTATCATTTCTAGGCTGCAAAAATATAATGAGATATAACAGTACTAAAATGCTTTAGACTCAACATTCTGATGATTTGATTTTACCAATATTTATTCAAATTTGACTTGGAATATAAAGTATCTTTATCTCCTATTGAGACAGAAGAATTAGCCTCAAATGCCATATGACTGAGCACATCAGAACTTGCATAGAAAATCTGCACTTACTCTTTTAAAATTTCTGACTCAATTAAACGGGGTTTTAATCTATTGCTTCAAAATCATATAGTAGATTGACAGCATTCTCTGCCTTTAATCAGCAGATAATTGACAACAAAATAAGTCTATACTTTCAAATAGGGCTTCTTAAAATTTTTCCTCTCATTGATCGTTTTTTTGCCTGGAAATGCACCCAGCCAAAGTGCACTGCCAGAAACATCTTATATTTGAAACATGGCTGAATTAATTTTTGGTTGTTGTCATTCTGAAACTTTTTACTGCCACCAAATTTTTTATGATCCCCACATAGTTGCCCAATATGGGTTAGCAACCCATATATTTAAAAAAAAAAAAAACTCTCGACTATAAAGAAACTTCCAACACTCATTTAGAAAGTTGCTGTCCCAAAGTCCATCCTTCCCATCCAGAGAGATAATACAGTAGGTAGTGTGCTTGCCTTGAGTGGGCTGCCCTGGCACTCCATATGGTCCCCTCAGCATTGCCAGGAAGTATGCCTGAGTCAAAGCCAAGAGTAAGTCTTGAGCAAAGCAGGGTGTGGTCCAGAAACAAACAGAATCTCAAACAAAAGTTCATCCTTTCTGCTGAGGTTTGAGGCTTCAAGTGGTTGACTGGGAGGAATGGGTAAAAGGATCCTTTCGATCAGGGGTTACTCTGGAACTTTAGTGGTGGGTATGATGAAACCTACACACATATAAAGGCATTAACTCTAAAATTCTATAATTTTATAAACTAATGAAAGTAGATTTTGAAAAGAAAGGGTGAAAAGAGAATACATATTATTTGATTAGTCCTGGTGCTACTAATTATAGAATTCCAACTTTTCAGCTCCTGGGTGCAGGCATTACATTTCCTTCAAAGTTTATTCTAGACTTTCCAAAACTTTCCCCACTCCTCCTTCTTTCATGATCACTGTTTCATCAGCCTGCTTACAAAGGGTACAAGATAAGTAGATATCTAAGCTACTCTGTGATGTATAGAGTAAATGAAAAAATAAATCTCCCAATGAAAAGGTCACAGAGCCCAAGAATTAATCTGCAACACTAAGTTTGACAGAGTGGAGGATGGGGTGGTGAAAGGTATGGGTCTGACTGGTGGAAAATGTGGTCCTGGTATACTGTCTGCATGAAACACTCAATAACAGCATCGCAAGTCAGGATGCGTGAAATTTAAAATAATATATATCCTTCAAACTTGGGATTATTTGTTAGTAAGCATGATCTATCCTGTGCAATTAAATTTTGAATAATTTTTACAGATTGAGGGTTTAATCTAATATATTTTCAATTCTAATTACCTCTCACGTAGCAAGTTCATACCACTTGCTAGTATTACTATCTCTCTTCTCTTTATTTTCATAGCACTAGACAGGGAGGTGTATTCTATAAATGTTGAAACTGAGGCTTCAAACAGAAAGTTCAGAGTTAAAAATCACATCCTTTTATTCCAAGATTGGTTTCCCTTTCACTATATCTCATAACCTTTACTACTACTTCTAGATCAAGATTTTGTCTTGCCAAACAGAATTCAGATATACCTAAAACTTGACTCTCAAGATCTAGACACTTGTCTGAATCTCATCTCCATGATTTGTGGAAAATGAAATTCTTCCCAAAGCGTTTTAAGCATTTTTTTAAGATTCTTTATGAATCTACACATTATCTACTTCTTAACATCTACACTTACTAACTGTGAAATTAGAATAGAAATTAAATCTCTTTGCCAATTAGTAAAAAACAATTAATAATAAAAGGAAAACAGCTTGCCACACACACCACATTGGGAAAGAGTTCTGACAGCACCTCCCAGATCAAACAACTGAAATTCACACATTACAACATTTCTGGTCTTTGAAAATTTTTTTAAGGATATTCCACATCTAGGAGAGATTCTTTTATAAACTGTGCCACTCAGGACATCAAAATTCCCACTTCATCTGTTTCTCCTACTCCTCCCACCTTCCTCCTGGATTTTCCACTGAAATTCCAAATTTTTCACCTGCTACATTTAAATAATTCTGACTTCCCAAATTACTTAATCAAACTTAGTTGGGCCGAAGCAGTAGTATAGCAGGTATGGCATTTGCCTTGCACGACGCCAACCAATGTTTGATTCCCGGTATTCCATATGGTCTCCCAACACCATCAGGAGCAATTCCTGAGTGCAGAGCCAGAAGTAATCCCTGAGCATTGCCGGGTGTGACCCAAAAAGCCAAAAAGAAAAATCAAACTTAACGAGAAAAAAAATAAAAGTAGAAAGCCTTCTGGTTTTCCTCATTTAACAGGAAATTCCCTTTTAAGTCTTTGTGATTATTTCTAAAAACACTTGTTTCACACAAACTTTAAAAAACATGTGTTTAATATTTTTACTGGTATCTTGTATAAACTTTTCAGAAATGAACAGAAAACCAACTTTAAAGAAACGCTATTCAAGTCTCCCATTCATACCATTCACCATCAGACATGTCTTTCTTGGGGGGTGGGGCGGGACGTGGAGAAGCACTCTAGGCAGTGCTCAAGAGCTGTTCCTGGATCTGTACTCTGTGATCTATTGCAGTGCTCTCCGAATCACAGGGTAGAACCAGGGATCAAACCTGGGTCAGCTAAATGCAAGGTAAGGACCTCTACTTACCTCTGTATACTGTTTATTTGGCCCACATCAGACATATCTTGAGACCTGTACCAGGAAAAAAAAAAAAAAGAAGAAGAAATGAAAAAGGTGCAGCTCCTGAGGGCAAGTTATTTTCCCTTTGACTTAGAGATCCATGCTGTTTATATAGGAAGTATCTTGCACAACTGAGAGGTTTCAATTGTTAGCTACATAGCAGCAGTGTGGAGAAAATATGTGTCAATGAAGAATTGATATGGTGAAGCAAGCAAAGTCTCATGGAAAAGCTGGGACTTGATAAAGGACTTATTAGTGGATAAAGTTTAAGCAATAAAAATTTAAAACAAGCTGATGAAAAAAAATTTTTTTGTTGTTTTTTGGGTCACACCCAGAGATGCTCAGGGGTTACTTCTGGCTTTGCTCTCAGGAATTACTCCTGGCAGTGCTTGGTGGGATGCTGGGAATTGAACCCCAGGTCGGCCGCATACAAGGCAACCGCCCTACCTGCTGTGCTGTTGCTCCAGCCCCTGATGAAAACATTTTTATATGTGCAAATGACTTCACTTATTCTTCAGCCTCTTCCCAGTTCACCAAGGTTGGAGTTATATAGGAAGAAAAAAGGAGGAGGAGAAGGAGCTGGAAGAAGAGGAGAAGGAGGATCACACTCTAGTACAAGAATTTTACCTCTAGGGCCTGGAGCAGTAGCACAGCAGATAGGGCATTTGCCTTGCACGGGGCTGACCTAAGTTCTAACCCCAGCATCCCTTATGGTCCCCCCAGCACCTCCAGGAGTAATTCCAGAGTGCATAAGCCAGGAGTAACCCCTGAGCATCACCAGGTGTGACCCAAAAAGTAAAAAATAAACTAATTCATCATCGTCATCATCATCATCCGGTTGATCATCGAATTTCTCGAGCAGTATCAATAACATCTCCATTTGTCCTAGCTCTGAGATTTTTTTTTTTTTGCTTTTTTTGGGTCACACCCGGCAATGCACAAGGGTTACTCCTGGCTCTGCACTCAGGAATTACTCCTGGCGGTGCTCAGGGGACCATATGGGATGCTGGGAATCGAACCCAGGTCGGCTGCATGCAAGGCAAACGCCCTACCTGCTGTGCTATTGCTCCAGCCCCTACCTCTGAGATTTTAGACACCTCTCTTTACTTGTCCTTTCCAATGGTGCCGAATTGGAGGCTCTTTCAGGGTCAAGGGAATGAGACTCATCATTGTTACTAAATTAATTAATTTAATTAAATTAAATTTTAAAAAATTTTGCCTCTAGTGCAAGAATTGTTATATGCTACTGGTTATGAAATGGTAATCTCTCCAAATAATATTGATCATGAGTTGATAAAATAGGTTTTACATTTTTTAATTCTTTCTTATTTTTCAGTTATTGAGGAAAAATATTGACATCTTATTCAATTTTGAGTCTTTCTTCTCTAAATTATTTTAATTCTTTTATTCATTTATACTCACCAAAAATGAAAAAACGACAGTTGAAAATAAATCACTGTCACTGTCATCCCGTTGCTCATCTGTTTGCTCGAGTGGGCACCAGTAACGTCTCCATTGTGAGACTTGTTGTTACTGTTTTTGGCATATTGAATATGCCACAGTAGCTTGCCAGGCTCTGCCGTGCTGGTGAGATACTCTTGGTAGCTTGCTGGGCTCCCCAGGGGGTGGAGGAATTGAACCCAGGTTGGCCTGTGCAAGGCAAACACCCTACCATCTGTGCTATCTCTCCAGCCCTGAAAATAAATAAAATGGATAAATAAGAAGCAGTCTGCAATTTCAGCTTTTATTTGTTCTTTCTAAAACTAGTACTCATGGAGGTAGGAAGTCAGGGTTCAGTGTCATTCTGCCAGACTTCTATTTTCTTCCTTCCCACTTACAATTTGGGTATTCTTCCTTGTGCACGTGATTAAACCTCTCAGTATCTGTTTCCTCACTTATAAAATTGAAAGACTTGTTACCCCATTTCACAGAGTTTCTGTGAAGACTAAATTAGTGCAAATATACATACTTATAAATAGGTATTCATAATATGATTATGTACTCATTATGTGCATTATGAAACTGCCATCATGAACACTCATGACATAAGAATTGAATGCATTTATCAATAACTTAATATTGATAATAAATAATTAGCATGTTGAAGTACTTGTCACATATTACATTCCCAGTAAATGTTAGCTATTATTATATTCTCATCAATATTCCTAGGAGTAGAGTCTTTTCTAATATGCATAATGAAAGAACTTGATTATTTCATAGAGTTCTAAAACTGTCATGTTCTCCATCACACAGAAAAGAAATTGAAAAACCCTTCATTGCTTATCCAGGAGATTAGTACCTTTCTTTCCATCACATACGCTTTCATTCCAGTATCTTTCTTTACAAATTTCAAAACATTATGTTCACTTCTGACTGGACAAAAATCCCTGTTCTGAAGTCAGCAAGACATCCAGAACTTATTGAGTGTTCTGGTGTATAATAGATCAGGGAGGAGAAGCCCTGAAGGAAACTATCTTATATTTTCTACAATTTCTTTCTTTGGGATTTCATTATGTACATGTTACAGACAGGTCCAATTAAGTAGTTATGTAGTTCTCCATTGTAATATGTTTCATTAGTAAAATCATGGTAAGATGATTCTTATTAAAATGGAGAAAACTGAACAAGATACATAGTAAATCCTTTTTCACATTCTTCTTGTAACTAAATTAGTCCTGACATCACCCTGAAACTGAGTACATTCTGTACCTTAATGATTGCTTGAACTATACTCAAGAGTGCATGTCAATTGTCCTTCTTTCTGAAGTCATATGCTAGTATGCTTTCATTCGGTCTTCAACCAACCAATAGAGAACTTCCAGATGGTTAAGAATTCTCATCTCTTCTGCTTAATCTAAGACAAGCCTGTGAAATGAAATGACCAATTTTTCAAACAAATACTTGTTTTCTAATCACTAGTCATCATTTAAAGATTGACACTTTGTCAATAAAATCCACTTTCTGCTGATGGCATAGCATCACAAAGGCATTCTGCCTTGAGTCTCCACATTTTTGGAGTTTATTAATCTACATACTTCAATATTATCCTGTTTTTAAAACCACTCACTGTTTTAAGCGAAGCAACTTTGGTAAGCTATTACCGAATTGAGAGTTTGACCATTTTTAACGGTCCAGGAAAAAATCTCTGCATCATCATAAAGGCTGTATTATCAAGAGCATACCTTCCATGAGAAACCTTTCAATAGCTTAATGATTAACTTGTCAGGTCAAGAAGACTACCTGTAGAAGAATCTCTCTAGTTTATTTCAGATACAACACACCTGACCAAGCTATGGAGACACACAAAAATCTCTACTCCAAACTCTAGCAATGTGAAGTGCAAGGTTTTCCAGAGAAAGACGAACATCAGCTAAACATGCTCTTCAGAACCCATTAAACAGAAATCCAGAAACATTGTTAGCAGCAGCACCCAAAACCTGTCATCAACATTTCCTTATAATTCAAACATAGTGAATGCTGAGGATTGAGCACATTCAGAGAATATAGATCAATTTGATGCTGATAAATACATTAAAAGAGTGGTTACCAATTCTAAAGTCTTCATCTGAGGCATTTTAGAAGAAATAGTATATCCAATCCTTTCTAATTTTCCCAAGAAAATACCATTATCCGTATTTTGTAAGTGAAACAAATTGAAATATGGAGTATTGGGTCTTTATCTGAAGGTTTATGGCACAGTAACTGGAAAGGTCAATTTTACCAAGCACCAATACAGTTTCATTTTACTAAGTCTTAAATTATTTTCCCAATATTTGCATGGTGCTTTACCATATATCCTCTGCTCAGTGTCTCTAGCCAGCAGCTTCCTCATATAAGTATTACTGTCTTTGTTTTAAAGAGGAAAATAGGTTAAAGAAAATAAGTAATAGCTAAAGGTCATTTGGGGAATAAATGGCAACTATTTTTCCACAGGTACCACATGAATCTGCCCAAGAATCAGTAACAGAACTCCATCATCTAGTAGAAGAGTAAGATTCAAATTGAACTCAGTCTTAGCAGATCCTTAATCAGACACATTCCATTTAACTTTTTTCAAAGACTGTTGCCATGGTTGTTAAGACCAGCACGCATTCCTTGAGATTACAACAATCTCACAGCTGACGACTCTGGAAATTGCATTGTAAGGTATTGTTATAAGAAAAGTGAAAACAAAAAAAAAGAATATTTAGCATATCACAATAAGCTTCAGTGCCCAAGATCACCATTCCATTTTGAATTATACTTAAGCATTTTACCAACCTTTAGCTACTATCATTATTTGAAGTGAATGAAGTTTATAGAAAAATGTTGAACACATAAAAGATGGAAAGAAGACAGGAAAATACGTAATTTCAGCATACCAGGAGGTTTTTTTATTCTCTTTAATAAATAGATGTTAGATGGAGAGATAGTTTTATATGTTGTCTATCTTTTTTAAAATTATCATACTTAAGCCCTAACTTTTTATCTTACTTTTCAAAGTTCATCTCATATTGAACATTGTAACATAGACATAACCAGTACCAGTTTAATGGCTCCTTAATTAACTATTGATAATGCAATAATACATAAATTTTCCTCAACATAGTACTCCTCTTGGCATTATCAGATTCAAACAACATTATAGTGGGCAACTTTATGCATAAAAGTTTTGGCTTTTTTAATATTTGGGTTTCTTTCATAAGGTAGAATGAATACTAATGCTCTTAGTGACCATTTTTATAAATCCTGGTAGACAATGTCAATTTTTTTCTTTTTTTTGGCTTTTTGGTTCACACCCTTCGACTCACAGGGGTTACTCCTGGCTTTGTACTCAGGAACTACTTCTGGCGGTGCTCAGGGGACCATATGGGATGCTGGGAATCAAATCCGGGTAGGCCGAGTGCAAGGCAAACACCCTACCCACTGAACTATCGCTCCAGCCCCAAGTTCATTTTTTAAATATATCTATTTTATATTTTTAAAATCATTGCTATCATTTGAAATTCTCAATTTCAACAAGTTTAATTTTTTAAAAAATTCCAGTTTTCTCTGAAAAAAAAACATGCAAACTTGTGTCATTCATTCCAAATTTAGCCATTTGTTCATTTATTATCATGTTAGAAATAATCTCTGGAGTCAAATACAATTTGAAGACTTCAGTAGATAATCAGGATCCTTAAGCCAGCACTTCCCAGGTCAGAGGGGTGGTAC
This sequence comes from Sorex araneus, assembly GCF_027595985.1. Taxonomy (NCBI): domain Eukaryota; kingdom Metazoa; phylum Chordata; class Mammalia; order Eulipotyphla; family Soricidae; genus Sorex; species Sorex araneus. Next base: position 27,885,417 of record NC_073302.1, on the reverse strand, counting down.
AGCAGGTAAGTCATTTACTTTGCATGCAGCCCACCTGGGTTCAATCCCGGGCATCCATACGGTCCCCCCAGAACACCACCAACACTGAGTGCAGAACCAGGAGTAACTCCTGAACATCACCAGGTGTGACCCAAAAAGAAAATAAATAAAAAGCCAGCACTGTCCTTTCAGACATGCCCATCACTCGACTGTTGTCTAATAACTGGGGTTGTAGAGAATTCAACAGTAACCACAAACCCTTAAGCAGTGCTGTAGAAAATATCTTTGGACAATCTGGTTCAGGGTGTCCTTGCCAATGGTGGGACTTTGTGAAGACTAACTTTGTCCAAATTGGTCAACAACTAATCTTCGATGAAGCAAACACCACTTGTGAAAGTCTATTTCAAGTTACATGCCTTGCTTTGGAAATTCCTTCTCCATAAGTTATCAGGAGCAGTATATCATTGAAGAAAGATACAAGAGTTAGACTTCACTGAGTTTTCAAAACAAGAACTGGGGCTGGAACGATAGCATAGCAGGTAGGGCATTTGTCTTGCACACGGCCAACCCAGATTTGATCCCCAACATCCCATGTGTTCCCCCGAGCACCGCCAGGAGTCAATCCTGAGTGCATGAGCCAGGAGTAGCCTGTATATTGCTGGGTGTGACCCAAAAATTAAAAAAAAGAAAGGATAGTAAAAATTCACATTATTTTTCAGTCTTCTGGAGTCACATTTATAGCAGTTTGCAGGATAGTAGAAAGTTGTTCTTATTGGGCTATTTGTTTTGTGTGTCACCTGATGGGGTATGTCCAAGATGACTTGCGAATGTTGAGTTATACAGCAGGTATTTTCCAAAGAAGCCACTCCAAACTGACAACCTTCACCAGAGATCGTTTATTTTATAAACTGACATCCTTTTACCAACTTTCACCTCTTTTACTCATCTCCACCATCCAGATATCAACCCTTACTAGTAAAATCTAAATCTAAAATTAGTCATTATTATTGTTATATTTTTTGTTTAATACTTTTTTTTAATTAGTGAATCACGGTGAGGTGCAGTTACAGGCTTACAAACTTTTGTGCTTGCATTTCAGTCATACATGATCGAGTACCCATCCCTCCACCAGTGCACATTTTCCACCACCAATGGTCCCAGCATCCCTCCCACCACCACCCTGCCTGTACCCTCCACCCTGCCCTGCCTCTGTGGTGAGGCATTCCTTTTTGCTTCCTCTCTCCTTTTGGGTGTTGTGGTTTGCAATAGAGGTACTGAGCAGCCATCATGTTCTATTATGGAACACAGCTCCAACCAACATTCAGGTATTTCTTTTCTTCACAAATTGAGCTTTATTTTTCTATCAATATTATACTTACTCCCAAAACATTGTTAGTCTGCCTATTGCTAATATTTGACTCAGTGGTTATGACTTAATCTACGCAGCTAGCACAAGTCTATGGAGTTGAGATCATGTAAAAATCACAAAACTAAGAAAAGACACTCATGAAAAGGTTTTTCATTACTATGCATCATTCTGATAAATTATTGATCAAAGGGGAAAGTCTAGATGTACATTTTACCCACCCTCGCTGGAACTATTCTATAGGAATAGAGATGCTCTCATTTGAGGATTAGTTGCAAGTACTTTCAGATAAAAATATATAATTATCGTAATATTTCTCATTAAAATCATAATATAACTTGTAATATTTCTCATTAAAATCCCCCCAATATGAACACAATATAATTCTATAATGATTCTAGAAGTCTATCAAAGCACTTTTCTATACTGCAAAATAGATCAATAATGCTTCATTTGAGACAAAAAAAATCATTAGTGATATTATATATATATTTTTTTTGCTTTTTGGGTCACACCCAGCGATGCTCAGGGGTTACTCCTGGCTTTGCACTCAGGAATTACTCCTGGCGGTGCTTGGGGGACCATATGGGATGCCAAGGATAGAACCCGGGTCGGCCGCGTGCAAGGCAAACGCCCTACCCGCTGTGCTATCGCTCTGGCCCCCATTAGTGATATTATAAAAGGTGATGTTTGTTTTTGAATAGATGATATTTTAATAGAAAGCATGTAACCATCCTAAAAATTGTAGGGGGGAGGGTAATGTGTAGAGGGGAAGTCAGGAAAGATGTTACAAGCCACACCCAGTAGAACTCAAGAACCACTTCAGACTGTGCTCATGAGTGACCCCTAAATGTGCTCAGCACACCATATGTGGTAGCTGGAGGTTGAAATAGAATTGAGCGTATGCAAGACGGACTCCTTGCTTCCTCTACTATCTCTCTGGCCCCATTTTAAACCCTTGGCATGCAATCAACCTGGCAAAACTTTTCACCTAAAAGAGGTGCATGGCATCCTGAAAGAGTAACACAAGAATCATAGCGTTTAGCTTTATTACTTCTGAGGTCTAGCCTTACTGAGTGGAAATATGAATAGAAATACTGATGTAGACGAACAGTTACGCCATATCTACTCCTGAACTAAAAGCTAGGGTGGTTAGTCTTCTTACAGCTAGCAAGCATTCATTTATCCCAGAACCATACACCATGTGCTTATTCTGAACCAAATGTCATAAGAGAAATGAGGAAGGAAATATTTTCTTGGTTCTCAGATGTTTATTGTCCAGTCAGTAGAGATAGACATATGAACCAACATTGATAATTTAATCAATAGCAAAGCATAGTAGAAAACCTTGATTTTTTTTCCTGGAGTCAGTTATGGTGACAAGTAGTGACACGTCAGAGGAAAGTCTCAATGATGATAAACTTGCAGTCTCAATACATGAAAGGGGACTAGTAGAGCCCACTCTAAGTGTTAAAATTATAATAATAATAATTTATGCCATGGTTTATCCCTAGGCAATTCTCAAAATCTTCCAAGTACCATTTGTTCATTCTTTTATTCTTCCATTCACTTAATTTTTCAAGAACTATGCTTGAGAGATTACAATATAGGTCTGGAGTTTCTCAGTCTGGATACCCTGTAAAATTTATCCAAGAACTCTTAATTTCAATAACCTCCTCTCAAAAAATATGAACAGTACCCACATAGCATTTTTTAATTAATAGATGCAAGATATAGTTAGGATACTTAACGTGGTTAATTAATATACTTAGCATAGTTCCCGAAACAGAATAGCCAATAAGTACACCTGTTAACAGTCACTGTGCTATTCTTAAAGATGATTGGGAACTCTCTGGGTAGAAGGAAAGAGATTAAAAGCCAAAAGAAAAGCTTATGCAAACAAATAGAGTTAAGAAAGCATACCCTGTGTTAAAAGAACAAGACAGTTCACTTTGGTGATTGTGTAGTGTGTAGTTGAGGGGAGTGGCAAATGATGAGATTGGAAAGATAAGTTGGGTCCAGATTGTGAAAGACCTTGTAAACCATATGAACGAGTTTGAACTTTATCCTGCTGGCAAGGTGGAGACAATGGAGTTCGTTAAGCAGGGAAGTAACAATATGGTGTTTTTTTTTTTTTAGGAAGAAAATTCTTGCAGCCAAGTTTATGAGAGATTGGAGAGAGGAGTATCCATAGGCAGGAATATCAGTGGGAACTGTTAGCAGTAATTCTGGCAAGAAAAACTCAGAGTAGCGGTAATGCGACAGAGAGCAAGGAAGTAGGAACATTGAATGTGAGTGATATTTCTAAGGTATAATTAACATGATACTATGACTGATACAAATATGAAGAAAAAGAGAGGGTCTAGAAAGACTATATCTAGAATCAGGAGGATAAGCAATTCAAGCAAGACATGCTAGTGAAACTATTGAACCGGCAGTTGAAAATTGGGTTTGGAGTTCATTGCAAAGCTCTGAGCTAAAGATATAAATTTGGGAGTCGACAGAGAATAGTGAACATTGAGAGTTCTGGGAATAATTCCAGGAAGAGCAGTTCAGCATGCTATCTTCTTAGGCTATTGCATTACTTTCCCTGGTATTCACTCTTCTGCAATGAAGTGAAGTGTAATCCATGTCACATGGTCTCCAAAAATAAGGTCTTCAAATCATCCAACAGCTATTTGACTTTTACTAGATTTTTCCCCCCAAAAAAATAAAACCATAGTTGAGTCACCTCACTTTCAATGCAAAGAAAATGCCCAATGGTATTGAATTGATTTTAAAATATACTTCTTGGATTTAGGGTTTGATTACCTCTTCATGGACAGATACCATGGCCTTTGAGAACTGAATTTTTTTTTTTAAAAAAAAGCAAGAATTAACTAATCTACAGAAACTTACTGCAAGCTTACTGGCAAAGAAATCCATCTTTTTGTTATAGAAATCAAGGTTCATAGGTTTTTCTACCTGCTTATTTTTCTCTAAATATTTTTGGAAAGAAGGGATACTTTTCTACTGCTAAGTCTAAATTCCTTGTTGTGGGGGTGTGGATAAATGGTAGAGGGTAGGAAACTCTTCCTACACATAGTTGATCTGGGTTTGATCCTTAGCATCCCATTAGATCCCCAAGTCCATCAGAAGTGATCCCTGAGCACAAATCTAGGAGTAGACCCTGAAAAAATATCCTTACTGAGTCCCAGATCCAAATCAACTTTGCGTGATGCTTTTAAGACAAGAAAGTTTGATTATAGGAAGCATCTAAAAGCCTTATACATGATTTTAGTTTCACCCTTAAATATCAACCATATATCTACTTCAAAGGCACAAAACCAGTGTTTTGAAAAGACATCTGTGGCCCCTTGTTCACTGCAGTACTATTAAAAAGAGCTAAGATCTGGAAACAACCCAAATATCCAAAACTTATGACTCGATAGAGAAATTGTAATATATATACACAACAGAATCCTACTGAGCTATAAGAAAATATGAAATCATGCAGTTGGTTTTCACACGTGTAGAATAGAGAGCATAAATGCTGAGTTAAACCAGTCAGAAGGAGAGGGACAGAATCAGAATAATCTCTCTCATATGTGGGATACAAAGGAGCAAGTAAAGAAATAATGGATGGCTAAAAGCAACAGAACTGGAGACTTGGAATACAGAACTGAGTTTATCTGGAAGTGGGGGAACAGGGAGAGATATCCGGGACATTATTTGTAGTGGGAACTGGACACTTAGTTGGTAGTGCTTGAATAATGTATGACTAAAACTGTAATTGAAAATATTGTAAATTGTGGTACAGCAGTAATAGTGGGGAAATATAGCTGTCAGACCTCGGGCATCATTCTTTGTGATGTCCTGGAAACCATGCTCTATTGCAGGGGAGAGGAAGGGAAGCAGGAGTGGATTATGGCTCTAACATGTAATTCATGTACTCTACCCCTTTGTACCATCTCTGTGGTTCAATGTTAGGCATCATTTTTAAAGTAGTTTACCAACACACAAACAAGTCTCCGACCAAGCAACTTGCTGCAGAGATGGCTCTGGACTTTTCAATAAGGCCTCCCCCCCCCCTCCAGCCACTCCAGCATTTGGGGGGGGGGCGGGGGCTCTGTCCTCTGTCTGCCCTCTGGGAATCCCGGGGGCTGCTATCTTCCAGAACTCAGCACAAAGCTCCAGGTACCAGTGGCGGTGGTGGGAAATGCCAGGCCTCACTGGACAGGAGAGAAGTCGGTCCTTCTTCTTCCCCCACCCCGATGGGACTCTGAGATGATGCCCACACCTGGCCACCATCAACTTAAGCTCCCACACGGCCATGATCCAGAGAACAAATCTCGGACCCGAGCAACTTGCTGCAGCAATCTTTCCAGACCGTAATTATTAAAATTTTACAATTCCTTGAACATGCGGCCATTCTCGTGGCCATGTGACATTAAATTGTATCCATAACAAGCCATGCAAAACACACGGTTTAGGATTGCATTTTCGGCAGATATGAGTGGTGGTGGGACTGGGCTCAAATATCGAAGGTAAGCAAAGTAGAGAAAGAGGGTATTGTGCAAATTGTCTGCCACACAGGCAGGGGTAGGTGTGGAATGGGTGTGGGGACTTTGATGGTGGAAAACATATACTAGTGAACGGATGGGTGTTTGATGACCATACCATCGAAGCTCAAACATGAAAGCTCTGTAACTGTACCTCACAGAATCGATAAAAAGGGGAAAAGTAAATAAGTAACATTAAAAAAAATAAAGTTGTTTACCATGTACTATGGTTGAATTAAATAGTTTATGGACAGAAACAGCATTGGAGAGCCATCATGCTTCATAACCTTTAAACTAGATATTAGGCAAAAAAGAGGACTTAGTCTACCAAGAACACCCAGAAAGTCAAGAAGGACAAGATTAACCAAAATGTTTTAACATTTTTCTCATTGCTCAGCATCCTATGTCTTATAAGCAACAGTTTATGGTTATACAAAACCACCAACAAAAGGACACTGAATTTAAATTTAGCAACAGATTCACATTTTCCCCCTTATCTTGCATCGATAATTAAATCTTCAGGGGGTCTTATCTCAATTTATAAAACTCTAAAAGTGGAACCACCTTTATTTATGCTGGGGGGGTCTAAGTAAAACTATTGTCAATTTATGCCACGTGTTGAACTTTTGTTTTAATAATCCACTAGGATTAAACTGGTGAGCCCACAGATCTTGAGTCACATTATTTGGAGCATAGAGATGGGACATTATATTAGTCCCCAGCTAATATAGTTCTATCTGACTGACTAGAAAATTTAAAACTTTTAAGAAATTTTTATTTTCAGGGACTCCACAAGTGAACAAGCCTTTGCCACACATTAAACAATTGGCCGCCCAACTGCTAAGCCGTTTTTTAAAAATGGCTGTTTTTTCCCTACATTTGTAGGATTGGAGGGAACAAAAAAAAAGAAAGAAAGAAAACTCCAGATGTAGAATGTTCTACTTAAACAACTAGCTTGCCTCTAAGACCCTACAGTAGAGTGGTCTTAGAGTGGTAAGAATATGCACGACCAATATCTTGCATCATTTGCAAACCTATTTCTATGCTCTGGGGAATTTGACTATATATTCCCCTTTCCAGTGTCAAATTCTGTTGAGGGAAAATTTCAAAGAAGCTCAGCTGAATACAATGAATTGAAGAGAACAAATGTAGCAAATAAACTATTTTGTAAAAGGTCAGATGATATTTAAGGGAGGTTGGGAAGATAAACAGCTTAGGTTCAAAGAAAAAACACACTTAAGATGAATTATTATTTCAGATCTTGATCTCATAGCCCAGTATAGGTCACTCTCCTTGTATATTACAATGAAATAAGCACGTATTTAGCAGGTCTTCACCAATAGGAAATTGATTTCTGGGTCTGACATTCACCCTACTGCTTGCTACTGATACAAAAAAAAAAAATTGATAACCTGGTCATACAAAGCCACAGGAGGATCTTTAAGATCGCATCTTATTCATGGCCAAATTTTCTCTAGCCATGCAACTTCCTGGGACTATCTGAGAGAAGCTATAGACTTTGTCATTCTGGCCCATTTATCCAGGCATGGTGTTTAATTAGTGTACACGAAGTTGATGTGGAAGACTTGGCAGCTCATCCCTGTACCCCTGTTGGGTTCATTGCCTCGTTAGAAAAACCCTGGATGGCTAGCCATCCAGACAAAACTAACAAGCACATTTTCCACCACCCACAATAGCAGTAACTAACATTTTCATAAAGATTTAAGGTTTATAAAATGCTTTTATGTATCAGTGCTCTCTGTTACAGCATAATGCAGCACCAGACCTTGGATTGAAAGATTTAAATTCTAATTCTGATGTTATTTGCCACCAGAGGAAGTATTCTGTCCTCTGTATGTACTGGTTTTCTCCTTTGTGAAATGCCTTCATGGGAGTTGCTTGGATTAGCTGACACAGTACCTATGAAAATAGCTATGCCTTTGCAGATATTCAGTGATTGTTGTTGTGACTCAATCTACTGACTTCAACCTTTTCAGCATTTACTTTAGAGGCTAAACTAGCCTGAGTATATCTTAAGACATCATGGTCCCAGACAGACCCTCTCTGTACATGGCACTGCCAATGACTATACAGATTAACTGAGTCAGTCATAACAAGAGGTTCCGGTGGGAAAACTGGAGTGGAGAATCATGTTAGGTAGCTGTGCATTTTTCCTGCACAATCTCACTGGCAATCCAAAGACTTCTGAGAAATGATTTAGTAGCTCAGAAAGACCCCTGTTGGCTGCTGAAGCAATCTATGATGTCCGTTGTAACCAAAGGAAACATTTTGAACAGCATAGACAACTATTAACATTCATCTCTGGAATAGAGATCTCTTGCTTCTTGCATCTTTACTTTCCCACGTTCTGTTACAAAACTCCACAGTTGAGTCCTGGGTTCCCTCCAGAAAAGGGGGCAGGAGCTCATAGAGAAGCAGTACTTGAGAGAAGGCAGCGATTACCTCTCGTATCTTTCACAGTCAAATAAATATTTACTAAGTAAGGACACACGGCATACATTAAAATTAATGCTTCGCACAGCGTTGGAGAGGTCTGTCATATCTGTCAATGTTTCGATAGCTCCGTGACTGTGAATGGCTCTGCTGTCTCTCAGTAAGAGCTGCCATTTTCCTGACGGTGCTCAGCAGGAGATCCGGGCTGATTACACACTCAGAGCCCGAGAATGGGCGGCTAAGCAGAGGAAAGCTCAAGGGAGAGAGGAAGAGTTGATAAAGTTTATGTTCAGTGAGGTCCACAATATTTTGGGAGAGTAATTTCATGGTGATTTTAAATAAAGAAAAGAAACTGTGCCTAATAGGGACATCCGTATTCATAGACTATTAAAAGAAATTGGGGGTGGGGGGGGAAACTGACAATCATTTTCCCTTGGTTAAATAGCCTATGCAGAGCTATGTTTTCTGTATGTCAAGTTGTCACCAGTCCAAAGGTTTAAGAAGGGACAGTTTGCACTTAAAAGATATTGATGCACATGTTTTCCCAAGTGTCATTCACACAACTCCTGTGCAGTGAAGAGATATTTGGACTTGGGTAATTTTATTTTAGTGCTTTTTCCCTCCTCTAGGAATAGTGTCAACTCTTGACACTAATCTGGCTGCTGAAATGATGCCTTCCAGTTTCATTAATGGTATATTTATGATTCCTTTAAAATGCCAGTGATCTACTCTTCTTGGAGAATACATGCAACCATTAAGAAAGGCACATTTTCTAGACATTGCTCTTCCTATTGACACCTCAGGTCCTAACGCAGCTACCAGAAGATGGAAAGAGATTTGACCAGCAATTTTGGAACAGTGAGAAAAATATATATGAAGAACTGGAAATGAAGAAAGAGGGTAGGCAGGAAATAGCAATCAGAGAGGTATATGTTACACGGTTGACTACATTTTCCCAAGTAGTCAGAAATGAATTAGTGACATTCTTAAATGTGCTGGAATGTCTTGCTTCATTCCAGCTGTGTTTTCTCTGTGACTCATACATTAAAGCTCATCTCTTTAGCTCTAATATGTGAGTGGTCCGATTTAGCTTATAGTGCTGGCTTCCTGGGTTTTGTGTGTGTATGTGGTGTTTTTCTTAGAAACATACTTTCTTTTTTTGTTGTTGTTAGGAAGAAAGCCAGTCATTTCTTTCAATTTATCAATGACTGTGCTTTACCATAAAAGGTGTTTTACATCATAAAAATGGGATTTGAAAATTATTGCAGGAACTCTATCTCTAATACTACTTGGGGTTACCCTGGTGTTTGAAATACTTTTATTATTTCAGTAAAAATTGCAAACAAATGTGTACGCATAATTCCTGACTACAGAATCAACATAGGTCTTAGTTTGGGTTTTCCAGAAGAAAAACCTGAGGTGAGAATTTGTGTCAGGGAGATTTATTGAAGAAATATTCTCTTTTTACAAAGATGATAAGGGCGAAGAAATCAGGGCAGAAAAGAAGTCAATCATGGTGTAAGCTCAGGCAACGTTCCAGCCTCAATCTAAAATCTTTGGGGGAACATGGGGAAGCTCTGAAGGATGAATAATGCTGCTGAGTCATTTCACTTTGAGACAAGGGGAGTAATATTGCATATTCCTGAACCAGTAAGCCATTGGTTCCTTGTTGCACCCTTGATTATGCCAACTGAGGAGCACCTGGAGCTCTTGGAAGGGCTGGACTCAGTGTCTACTGGACCATGTATAGTCTTTTTGTGTGTTTGTTTGGGGGACATAGCAGAACTCAGGGCTTACTTCTGGCTATGTGCTCAGGGATCACTCCTGGAAGTTTGCAGGGTACCATATGGGATGCCGAGGATCACACTCGGGTCTAATGCATACAAGGCAAGAGCCCTACCCACTGTACTTATCACACCAGCTCCCTGCTCCCCACCCCCCACATACACAAGTATAGTCTTGATGCTATGAACTATTAGGAACAAAACATAGAGCAGGTGGGGATAGAATCTAAGGGAATATGTATGACATACCACCAACATCCACATGATATTGTAATTTATTCATTAAATAATCATTTAGTGACTACTAGGTGCTAGACATTGGGCCATGTTAGAGTTATAAAAATGAAGAAGAAAGTCTTTCCTGAAAAATTTCAACAGCTAGAGGAAAGGACAGGTGTATTAAAAAGGTCACTAAAGGGGCTGGAGTGATAGCACAGCAGGTAGGGCGTTTGCCTTGCACGTGGCCGACCCGGGTTCAAATCCCAGCATCCCATATGGTCCCCTGAGCACCACCAGGGGTGATTCCTGAGTGCATGAACCAGGAGTGACCCCTGTGCATTGCTAGGTATGACCCAAAAAGCAAAAAAAAAAAAAAAAAAAAGTCACTAAAGTATAACATGTTTATTAGTTTTCAGGATAAAAGTGCTATGAAATCACAATAAGTACATAACAGATAAGGGTGAATTTCTTGCAAACCTTCCAAAGAGAACATAATCTTAAGCATCAGACACTTTTGAAGAAATAGAAGAGTTTGAAATTGTTGCAGAAGAATGAAGTTCTGCACACTCAGCTCTGCGGAGCTCTGCTCACACCCTGCATTATTGTTGCTGTTGTTTCTGAGACGCTCATTAAATATTCACCCAGAAAACATTTACTGAGAACCTGATATTTTCCAGGAACAGCAGTAGGCACTAGGGATACAAAAAAAGAGAACAGGCCCAACCTCTATAGGAGTTCAAATTCTGAGCTCATCATTTCTTAACATGGAAATGCAGATTTCCTTTCTGAAAAATAAAGTTTGCAACCCTTGGCACCTACCTATCCCCAAGTATAATATGTGAGAGATATGAACTCAATGGAAATGCTTCAAATAATTAAGTTTTCAGAAGTACCCAGGAGGAAAAAAAAAATCAATCTTTCTTTTTCTTGTTTCTGTGGAAGATGTGGGTACAGTTAACCACAGACTTACTCTCAACTCAACACTTGGAATGAATATTATTCCAATGAAGTGCCTAAAATGTCTTAATTTATGACCAAAATATAAATTAAATTAAAGAGTAAACAGAGATAGGGCTGGAGCGATAGCACAATGGGTAGGGCGTTTGCCTTGCATGCGGCCGACCCGGGTTCTAATCCCAGCATCCCATATGGTCCCCTGAGCACCGCCAGGGGTAATTCCTGAGTGAAGAGCCAGGAGTAACCCCTGTGCATCGCCAGGTGTGACCCAAAAACCAAAACCAAAAAAAAGATTAAAAAAAAGATAAAAAAAAAAAAGAGTAAACAGAGATAAAGCTTTTTGTAAGTTTCTACTGCAGGCAGCCAAGAAAAAGTAAATAAAGAATCAGAAAAAAAAGGATGGTAACATCCATGGTACAAATATAAACATGCCTATAAAATAGAAAATTATAAATAAATAATATAGAGAAGCAGCAAAGCAGTTCTTGCTCTCATGTCATCTGCTCTAGTCTAACAACAATGCTATCCACCCTTGGTCAGACCAAATCTGACCCAAATTTTCCCAGACAGCCAGGATCTGTCCTTGTGCATAAAAATTCTTTACCCCATTCCTAAGTCTCACAGTTTCTGTGTTTTCACCATTCACTGACCTCTTTGCATATCATCTGTTCTGTTTTCTTAACTGTCTGTTGTAGCCCCAGAAGCAGACAACTGTTTGAAGATTTTAAAAATATATATTTCTATTCTTCTTTCATTCTCTCCAAGTTGAGTTCAAGCAAATGGGTAGAGTCAAAATTTGTGCTGGCTAATAGAGGAATAAGTAGCAGTTTCCTCAACGTCCAAATGTGCTCTCAGATTCTAAAGAACAAAGCAAAATATGGAAATGCAGGAAACAACTGTGTCTTGCTACAATGCAGATGAGTCATCAGGCTCCGTAAGATTAGCTTGGAAACAACACAAGAGAATAGGCTGAAATCAAATCAGCATCTAACTCAGTGAAAAAGATGACAGTCCTCATCAAAGAGTTGACAAAAAGAAAAGGACAAGGATCAATTTGAGGAGTAAGTCATGGTCAGAAATGGCAGGGGCTGAAAAACAAGAAGTTAAGAACAATAAAATTTGAAAATTAGATCTGGACCACATTATATAAATAAACTCCACCTATATAATAACAAGTTGAGATTGTTTTTGAAAAAATTGTTTTACACACAAAATATATACATAATTAACTTGTATAGTTTCAGTTTGAATAGTTTGGAGATAAGTAATACCTTTATATAGTTAGTATAGTATGGAGATAAGTAATACCCATAAAAATCATCACCATAATTTATGCCACAAATCTGAGCTTAAGCAACGAGTTTCCTCTGTCTTTTAATCATACAAAGTTCACAATCCTTTATAACTCAATACCTTCATATCATCATTATTTTGTGATAAGGACAAAAATAAGATCTATCTGCAAATTGCTTCATATAAAATACATTGTTAACTCTTGACATAAGTATCTAGGACTTACTCATCTTGTATAACCAAAACTGTGTTCTCTGGTTAATAGATTCTCATTTTCCCTCCTCATAACCTCTGGCAACCATTTTCTACTATCTGCTTCCATGAGTTTGACTCTTTCAGATTTTTCATCATATAAGTGATATTATATAGTGTTCCTTGGTTATTTCATTTAGCAGAGTGTTGTATAGGTTCATCTACATTGTTACAAGTGTCAGGATTTCCTTCACTGTGTTGAATAATATTCACAGATACAAATACACATAGATTATAAATCCATCACATATTTCTTCTTCAATCATTCAACAATGGGCATTTAGGTTGCCTTCATATATTATTATAAATAGTGTTGTAATAAATATGTGAATATAGATTACCTAATTTCTGTTGCTCTGGATATACCTAAAAATATAGTTGTTGGGGTATTATGATAGCTCTACATTTAGTGTTTAGTTTTTTATTTTATTTGTTGATATGGGACCACACCTGGCAGGGCTCAGAACTTACTCTTAAGCTCTGCATTCAAAGATCATTCTTGGTGGTTCTCAGTGACCAAGGGGATTGAATCAGGTACTAGGGTTCAAAGCAAGTACTTTATCCACAGTACCATCTCTCTGACCCAGTTTCTTTTTAGCTCTTTTGAGGAAACTTCTTACTTTTTTCCACAGGGAAACACCAGCTTACATTCTTACCAAACAGTATAGTAAGGCTCATTTTTTCCTGCATTCTCACTAACTTTGGTAAGAGTTTTTTCTTTTCTCTTTTTTCTTTTTGGCAAAATTTATTTTAACAGGTATGAAGTAAGTAATCAGTTTCTTTTGATGACCAAGTATCTACTCAGTAATCATTGCTGAATTGTACTGGTGGCTTTAAAGATAGGAATCATATGATTTCATAGTAAATATGAAATTTTGGTTTTTAGAAGAAGTTTTTTAAAGACTACAACAATTCTCTGTTTTTTGAGTTAATCGGCTGAAAAACTTGTAAAAGCTATAAAATGGTTATGCCCAAGGAAAAGAACATGCATTCCAGGTATGTGAGCAATTTATCAAGAAATTTGTATGCTTGATCTGAATATCTCTAAACTTTTATGGGAAAAATGGGTTAAAAATTATAGAATTGGCTAAAAATAAAGGGATGCACTTAGGATGGAGAAAAATTTAACATTCATAGCAGCACATTCTATTGAATTTGAGGTGAAAATGGAAATATTTATAAATGCAACAAAAAAACTGCATTTTCAAGTTGTATTTAATTTTGATTAATTTAAATTAAACCAATTAGATGAGACTAATGGCTTTCAAAGTGAACAATCCCAACCTTAGAGCATCATGAATAAAAACCAAAAAAACAATGAACTGAACAAAGAATGAAAAATAAAAATTATAATTAAGATTGATAAAGTGATGAAACTGGGTAACAAAACTGGTCAATAGGATATCATGAATAAGACCATCTGGGAGATCTGCTTTTATTTAGGAAAAGATGTGTTGCTAGGAGATATGTCAGCCTAAGACCGAGTTAAAATAGTTTAGCTGGGAGAGGTTAGACTGGCAAGAGGCCTTGTCAGGAACTATCAACCAGTTTCTACAATATGGAAGAGTGTTGAGCTAAGAACACCTTCCATGTCCAACTATCAGGCTCTTAAATAAAGCCATGTGCAGTGTCTGTTTCAGTTTTTAGATAACACCAAGGAATATCACTAAAAGTAACTTTTCATGATGCTACTATTCCAGGAATAATAGTTCTCAGATCTTGAAAGAAAACTCTAGCTACTTACATCTTGAGAACCAGAATAGGACATCATGAAAATAGCACTCATTCTTGAGAGTATACCATTGATTTATCAAATATGTAAATCCTTGTAGCCATTTTTCCATCAAACCATAGAAAATCAGCGGACTTTGTTTTGCATTGGTAAAAATGAGGAATTCTCCATAAAGATTCGTAGACCAAATAAACTGATCATTCTTATTTCTAATCAACCAAAAATACTTTCTGAGCACTGAGGGACTCTCTTGAGCATAATAGAAAGTTCAAGGGTAGGGAAGTTCCTGAAAAAAAAAATGGAAAATTACACCACCTAGTAATGTTAAAGCTACCTATTAGAGAAAAATGACTAGTTATTCATGTAAAAAAATTGTGTAGGAAGCTTTTCTAAGATATGTCGTCCTGAAAGTGGTAAGTGGTGAGTGGTAGAGAAGGTGTAGCCCAGGTTTTCTGTGGTCAAATATATAGAAAGCACATAACCTAAGGCCTGTTTCTGGTTCTTGGACTTGCTCCCTTTCTCCATTTTCAGAAATGTTGAATGTCTTGCTATTAATCACACAGCAAATATTTAGCTTCAACTTTAAAATATAATATTCTTTGCATTAGAGCACTAACACTTCTCTTCCCCACTACCCAGCCACTGCCACACTCCAGGCCACTTTCCTGAACACATCATAAGACACTTAATACCCATTTTCCATAATTAACGTACCATATTTGATGGGGTTCAAATATGGTGTGAACCTTGGAAACACCTGTAAGGGCAATTAAAGGTTGCCCTAAAAGACTCCATCCCTCTCGGAGAGCCCGGCAAGCTACCATGAGTATCCCGCCATCATGGCAGAGTCTAGCAAGCTACCCAAAGCATAGCCCAAAATAGTAACAACTGTGGGCCTCATTCCCCTGACACTGAAGAGCCCCCAATCTGGTAGCATTAAGAAGGATCAGCAAGGAGATGTTGATAAAATCTCAGGGCTGAACTAGACTGCTAAAATGAAGAAGGACTAAAATGACTGTCTGTACTTTCAACGCATGTACACTGGCATCGGAAGCATCCATAGAGGACTTGATGGTGCTAGTGCAGAAGATTAAGTTTGACATCATTGGTCTGACAGAGATAAGAAGGAAGGAATTGATCACAATCACGCCATTTTCAAAACTGGAGAAGAATTGTTCCTTGGAACATGCGACAAGAGAGGCGTTGGTGGTGTTGGTGTCCTTGTCAACATGAACTTGGCCATGAGCATTGATTCATTCAAATGCCTAACAACCCGAATCAGATGATTACTCTTGAATAGATGTGTCTCACTGCCTGCAGTTTCTATCTTCATCATCTATGCACCAACATCCAACTATGATGAAGAAGAAATTGAGAAGTTCTTCATGGAGTTGGAGATGTTCTATAAAGAAGACCACACCCTCTCCCAGATTATTGGTGATTTTAATGCCAAGATAGGACAAAGAAAGTCAGCCAAAGAACTCCACATCAGGACCCATGGCCTAGAATGGAATGAACAGGGTGAGAGACTGTCAGAGTTCATCAAGTCGACCAAGACCATCCATGATAACTCACAGTTCCAGAAGGCCGAATCTAAACGTTGGACATGGGAGTCTCCCGGTCGACAGTTCCACAGTGAAATTGACCACATCATATTCCATCGATGGTTTTGCCTGACCTATGTCACTGTTGTCCCAAAATTTCAAACAGGAAAGGACCACTGTCTCCTTAATGCAAAATTCTACTTCACAGAGCAGAGAGAAAGGACTGCAAAGTTTAAGTCTAAAAAGAGAACTCCCAGAATGACCACCAACTGGGAGTTTTTTGGCACTACTGCGGCAACATGGGAAGATGTCGTCGTTGACATCGAGGAGGAATAAGATTGACCTCCATGACTCCGCATGCCCTAGAACAGATGACTGGTTGAAGAAACTTTGGTACATCTATACAATGGAATACTATGCAGCTGTTAGAAAAAATGAGGTCATGAAGTTTGCATATAAGTGGATCAGCATGGAAAGTATCATGCTAAGTGAAATGAGTCAGAAAGAGAGAGACAGACATAGAAATATTGCACTCATCTGTGGAATATAGAATAATAGACTAGGAGACTAACACCCAAGAATAGTAAAAATAAGTACCAGGATGTTGACTCCATGGCTTGGAGGCTGGTCTCTCATTTGGGCAACTCAGAGAAGGGAACACCAAGTAAAATGTGGTCAGAGGTCATGCGGGGGAAGGGTGATGCATGCTGAATGTAGACTAGAAACTGAACACAATGGCCACTCAACACCTTTATTGTAAACCACAACACCTAATCAGAGAGAGAACAAAAGGGAATACTCTGCCATAGTATTGGGGGAGATGGGATTGGGGAGGGTGGGAGAGATGCTGAGTTTACTGGTGGTAGAGAATGGGCACTGGTGAAGGGATGGGTTCTCGAATTTTGTATGGGGGAAACATGAGCACAATAATGTATAATTCATTTCAATTCTTAATGTAATTTTATTAGATCAATAAAGTCCAGAAGACAAAATTTTTAAAAAATCACAAAAATAAATAAATAAAATTAAAATGTTGCTTTCTAGACCAGGAGCAATAATAGTACAGCCTGTAGAAAATTTTTTGCCTTGCACGCAGTCGGTTTGGATTTGATCTCTCACATGGTCCCTCAAGAACCACCAGGAGTGATTCCTGAGTTCAAGGCAGGAGTAACCCCTGAGCATTGCCAGATGTGCCCCTCCCTTAAAAAAAAATTTTTTTTTTAATTAAAAGTGTTGCTTTCTGACTTTACTCAGCATGATAACCTTTGGACTCAGCATGAGGCCAGGGAAATAGTACAGTAGGCAGGGAAATTATCTTGCACATGGCCAAACCAGGTTTTATCCCTGACATCCCATATGATACCCCAAGCCTATCACAATGAGTCCTGACTACAGAGCCAGGAGTAACCCCAGAGCACCTCCAGGTATGGCTCCCCACCCAAAAACAACAATAAGAATTATGCTCAGCACAGGACCTGCACTATATAGTATAGTGGAAAGTGTGCTTCCCATATGATCTCCCAAGCCCACACAGAGTAACCTCTGAGAATAGAGCCAGGAGTAATCTCTGAATCCCTTTGCGTGCCCCTCCACTCTGCCCCCTACCAAAAAATACTCAATGAAGCAGCAACAAAGGTCCAAAGGCTACTGAATGGGAGAATTGAGCTACTGAGTTGAGTGAGGAGGATGAGAGGGAGGGTTATTAGGGTCTTTGGGAGGGAAATGAATACACTGGTGATGAATGAGGTGTTGGAATTATATGCAAGGAAGCATTATTAGTATTACTATAAACCATAGACTACCAAGTGAAAATGTTAAATAAATATGAAGTGTTGCTTTTTTTTTTCTTTTTTGGGTCACACCCGGCAATGCACAGGGATTACTCCTGGCTCTGCACTCAGTAATCACCCCTGGCGGTGTTCAGGGGACCATATGGGATACTGGGAATTGAACCCAGGTCAGCCGCGTGCAAGGCAAACGCCATACCCGCTGTGCTATTGCTCCAGCCACAGAAGTGTTGCTTTTTTGAGGTCGAAAAATGTGTATTATGGATAATGTACTTGCCTTGCATACAACTGAGCAAAAGTTCAATGCTCAGCACCACATATGGTCCCCTGAGCACCACCAGGAGTGTGACTCCTGAGCACTGCCAGATGTGGCCCAAACCATGTGCCCTGAAAAAAACAAAAAAGTATTTCTTGTTTATGTATGAGTTCAATCAAATTTTTATGCTGTTTGAGTGTAAATTTTGATAAGTATTATAGAAACTTAGAAAACAGTCTCACTCAGACACATTTACTCTGCAATGGTGTGGCTTTTCAACGGTGCAATGATATTCTACAAATGCTTCTCTGAACTGGAATGGATGAAAAGAAAATTATGAACTAAATATTAAAACTTCTTGAATAAGGAAAGAAACGAGAGAGTGATCTCTCTCAGATGTGGGATTATAAGATACACAGCAACGTAGTAACAGATAGCCAAAGGCGACATGGGAGAACGAATCCACAGAACTGAGTTTGGTGGGAAGTGGCTGAAAGGGGGGACTGTAGTGTCTTTGGGGAGAGAGGTGGGTGCACTGGTGAGAGGCGCAGTGCTGGAATTATGTGGCCTGGGAAAACATTATTAATGGTCTTATAAATCACAGAACTTCAATTAACATAAAAATACTTTTAATCAAATAAAGGCAGTCTCGGACCCGGCCGATACTGGCGTTCGCTCCACCGAGATTCGACCCAGGTGGCCACACTTTTGTGCTGCTGCTTTGCTGCTGATCGACCATGATCCAGAGGCCAGCTAGACTACTTTTGGTCCCAGCAACTGCTTACAGCCATGTCTCTAGACTGTGAACTAAGCCATTGCCCCATTCTGCCCCAGGAAGGGAAATGATGCAATTTCTAACATAGATCTCCCTGGACATAATTACTAAAATACTAAAATACAGAAATCCTAATTTCTGTATTAGGATTAGCTATTGCGGCTGCGCGACTTCATATCTCTTCATTCTCAGCAATAGAAAACTAATTATCAAATGCTTCCTTGTCAGTAGGGCTGTTTTTTTTTGTGGGGGGGGAACTCCAACAACAATAGTGAGTTTTGTGTTGAAATATGGAATGAAATCAAGGAAAAGAGAAAATGAAGTGAAATTTATCAGTTACACAGGTGGGGGCGGGGAGTGGGAGGTATACTGGGGTTTTTGGTGGTGGAATATGAGCACTGGTGAAGGGTTGGGTGTTCAAGCATTGAATAACTGAGACATAAGCCTGAGAACTTTGTAAATTTCCACATGGTGATTCAATAAAATAAATAATTAAAAAAATACTTTTAATCAAAATAAGACCTTCGACTAAAAATTTGCTTAGTAAATATTGCACAGTAAATGGGTTACTCTTAATTTTTTAAGTATCTTTATTTTTAAAGTATTTTTAAGTATCTTTATTTTTTAAGTATCAGTGTTAACTGGAAATGTAAAGTGGGATGTCAGATGTTAAAGATACTATGTTTTCTGTTACCATTAATTCAGAGGTACAACCTGAGTTGTTTAGAAAAGACAGATTTGGATTTTTGGGGAGGAGGAGTTTTACCTACAGGACATTTTGGCCATTGGCAATAAATAATTAAAATATAGAGATGCTTAAGGTAAAGAGAACAAATATACTGACTGAAGGAGAGGCATTAGTTGGCAAACAGACATGAATTTAGGATATTTCTGGAAGTCAGAGATAAAAGACCTTCAATACCCAGATTAATTTGAGGGATGTGAATAAAGTGTTGTTGATCAGATTTGGGGGAAAAAGGTCATGAAAAAACAAGTTTATAATAATGAAACCTTCTCACAAAAAGTAAAATTAAAGAATTTATCAATCGCTTGGTAATTGATACTCATCATATAAAATTTGGGTAAGAAAGAGAAAGCTAATTTTAAACTAATCACTTGTTGCTATTTTGGTGCTTTTTCCAAATACATACAAAACTGAATATATGTATGTCCTCAGAGTCCATCAACTGCTTTCTCAAATTGTTCATCCACAGAGATAGAAACAGACTCTTTGAATTATGTTTTTTTTCTCTGAACTGTCGCACTGCACTATTGTCCCATTGTTCATCGATTTGCTGGAGTGGGAACCAGTAACGCCTCCATTATGAGACTTGTTACTGTTTTTGGCATATTGAATATGCTATGAGTAGCTTGTCAGGCTCTGCCGTAGCTACTACTCTCAGTAGCTTGCCATGCTCTCTGTGGGGGACAGAGGAATCGAACCCGGGTTGGCCACGTGCAAGGCAAATGCCCTATCACCGTGCTACCACTCCAGCCCAAACTCAAGCTAAACAAGACACAAAACAGTGAAACATATCTCTAAGTTTCACTATTAGAGGAAAAAGAGCTTAGCAAGAACACCTTGACCCAGTTCAGACAAAGATATTAGTACATTAACCTTCTGTATCACTGTCGTCCCATCGTTCATTGATTTGCTCGAGTGGGCACCAGTAACGTCTTCATTATGAGACTTGTTACTGTTTTTGGCATATTGAATATGCCAGGCTCTGCTGTGCAGGTGGGATATTCTTTGGTAGCTTGCCGGGCTTTCTGAGGGGGGCGGAGGAATCGAACCCGGGTTGGCAGCATGCAAGGCAAACACCATACCCGCCGAGATCACATAACTGAGATATAGACTGAATTAAGCCTCTAAAATACATAATTCCCAATTAAACAGATCAAAATGTACATGAGGGGATCACTATGAAACACCACCAAGTAGGAAGTCACAACTTTGTGATCTCAGTTATGAATCATCCAAAAGGCTACTGTTTGCAGGTTCCCGTGACCCAATATGAATCTTATTTCTACATTGCCCAAAGTATACAATCAGAATGAATTGACATAGTATGAATTTTGTGAAATTTGTTTGACTTTATTCATCTTGATGGGTGTAGGTGTCACCACCTCCACTATATAAATGTTTCCAAATGGATCTGGCTCGTCTGTGGGATATAAAGAAACATAGAGAACAACAAAGTCATCAGAATTGAATATTTTTGTCCAAAGAACTCAATGTACCATGTTGGGAGCGGGGAGAAAGGCCTTTGGGACACTGATTGGGACATTGGTACAGAGTTGTGGGTACTCTGGTGATGGATGTGGTGTTAAAATGATAGATTTATGAAAAGTATAATGAATATATTGTAAATCTCAGTACCTCAATTAAAATGATAAAATAAGTATATGTATATAAATAAAAGTCTAGTTTTAAAAAATAACGCAAGTGGGGGCTGGAGAGATAGCACAGCGGGTAGGGCGTTTGCCTTACACGCGGCCGACCCGGGTTCAAATCCCAGCATCCCATATGGTCCCCTGAGCACGGCCAGGGGTAATTCCTGAGTGCAGAGCCAGGAGTAACCCCTGTGCATCGCCAGGAGTGACCCAAAAAGCAAAAAAAAAAAAAAAAACGCAAGTGTAAATAATGAAATCTGAGACCTCAAAGATGCTTGTAAGAACGAAAATCAGAAACAAGGAGACATTTTTAGGACCAGAAAAGAGGGCGGGGAAAGGCTACACTGCTTTTCTTTCATGTTCCCGATGACGGGTAAAAATCTTTGAAAAAGACCAACAACATGATGCTCTGAAAAACACATAATCACCTCATAAACTTAACAAGTTAATCCATGAATCACCTCATCAACTCCAATTGGAAATACCATGCCCCATCACCCCTTGATGGGAATGACCGCTATATATTCTCAGCCAGAGATTATAAAATCAGACTATTTTCTTGGGATTTGCCTATGTTGTAAATGTTCTTTGCCCTTAGTAAATGTCAGCTCTGGAAACCTCTCAATTTTTTCTGTTGTTGTTTTCAATGAAGTTTTCATACACTTAAGGAATATGTAAAAAATGTATTAATCACTTATATGCCAAGTTTCGTGTGAAGTGCAAGGAAGAACTACAAATTAAAAAACAAAAATTTGTTTTGGTTTTGGGGCTACATACAGCAATGCTTGGGGATACAGCAAAGCATGGGGTTACTTCTGGCTCTGCACTCAGGAATCACTCCTGGTTGTGTTCAGGGTACCACATGGGATGCCAGGGATCAACCCCATGTCAGCCACATACAAGGCAAATGCCCTATCCTCTGTACTAATGATCTGGCCCTATCAATTACAAAATTTTTCAAAGTTTGTTCTAAGCTGGAGATGTAGTACAGTAGGTAAGGTGTTTTCCTTGCACACTGCAGTCTTGTGTTCATTCCCTGCGACCCCAGAGGATCCCCTGAACCCATTCAGAGTGATCTCAGTATGCAGAGCTAGGAGTAAGCCCTGAGCACTGCCAGGGGTGGCAAAAAATGTTTTAAATTAAATCAATAAATATAAAATTTTAAAGTTTATTCTTTCTGCTCTCTTATATAGCAGCTTATAGCCTGTTATATACATGAATAACACAGGAGCCAAGTATATAAGCCAGGGGAATATATAAGTAAAGAGGTCACTTTTATATACCAAAAGAGGGTAAGACACTGTTGGCTACAAGTATAACTAGTTGCCTAGTGAAAAACACACTAAAAAGTTCTGGCATCATTACTTTCCAGTTAAGTGTCCTTGGGCAACCTCTTGGAGCTTTTGAACTAGATGGCTTTGTCCTCTTCCTGCTATAAAACTCTATAACTCTCTATGACTCATCTGAAGATACAATGGAGGTGGAAAAAAAAACTTTGTATGAGAAGAAAGAAACAAACGGGCATTCTAGACATGAACAAT
This sequence comes from Sorex araneus, assembly GCF_027595985.1. Taxonomy (NCBI): domain Eukaryota; kingdom Metazoa; phylum Chordata; class Mammalia; order Eulipotyphla; family Soricidae; genus Sorex; species Sorex araneus. Next base: position 27,862,543 of record NC_073302.1, on the reverse strand, counting down.
GTGAATCAGGAGGCTAATGGATTGTATATGACAAGGAAGATAGATAGAAGATGACAAGTGATGCCTTAAAGATCAAGAATTTCTTAAAAATAGACTATTGTCAAGACCAGGGCTCCCATTTATTTTCTCTACCAATCCACGGCACTCCCTTAGTATTTTCAGATCTACATATCAGTACTTTCCCAGCCACACCTAAATTTTTATCCAGTCTTTCAAAGAGAAATATTCAGATGGGCTCTGGCAGGAGAATTTTCCAGGAATTATATTGTGTCTTATAACTGAAACTCACTCCAAATGGTTAAGATAAAGAGTAATTTTTAATCAAATAATACAAGAGGCTCTTAAGAGATCCAATTGTAGACTAAAATAATCAGCCCTCACATGACCTAGAAGCAGTTTGTGTCCATGGGTTCAGTGTCTAACTTTCCATGAATATAGTTAGGATATGGTTTTTGTGCTCACTTCAGTCTCTAGAGAGATTAACTAATTTTCTAATTTAGAAATTCATCAGTGTCTCCAGAGGAAGAAACTCATCTTTTTCTGATCTTAATCCTATGCCAGACACTAACTATAACAAGAGCTAGATATACATCTTCCTTTTTTTTTTCTTTCTTTCTTTTCTTTTTTTCTTTCTTTTTGATCCACACCCAGAACTGCTTGGACATTACTCCCCGCAGTGAACAGAGCTCCATACAGTGCTGGGTTTGAATTTGAAGCTCCAGAATGCAAAGTATTTGCTCCAGTCCTTTAAATTATCTCTCTGGCCTATGGGCATGCGTGAGGTTTTTTTTTGGTTTGTTTGTTGTTGGGTTTTTTTGGCAGAGGGTGTGGAGAGGGGGTTGAGGAGAGGGCCACACCCAGCCATATTCAGGGGCTATACCTAGCTCTGTGCTCAGGAGTGACCCCTGGTGGTGTTAGGGGTATATAAGTGGCACTGAGGATCAAACCAGAGTTGGCCATACTGCAAGGCAAGTGCTCTTGGTACCACTGCACATGCGTTTTCTTATTTAATCTTCCTAAACTTCTAAAAGGAGAGTACTTCTAATCTGACAAGTCAGACAAAAGAATTGAGACTCAACAAAAACAACTTGTACAGAGTCACAGAAGTTTTAACAGAACCAACGAGTGCAGCAGGATTCCAAGACTTCATGCGCGCTCATTATCCTACCTGACACTCATCAGCACAAGTTAGAGCACCAGGTATAGTTATAGCCATGGAGAGCAAACTGCTAGACTCCCGCGCAGTTCCATCCCTGACCTTTCCCAAGTCACAGGGCAGGTGAACCTGTGCCTCAAATGCCTCCAAAAAATTGAGTTATTTAAAACCTATTGCAAAATGCCATTAGAAGGATTAAGTGTGTCCAAGGTTCACACTGCTTAGGAAAATTAAAGATGCATCTTAAGAGCCATGCCGTTTGCTTGAATATATCCAGTTGGGATTCGTAGGCTTAAGAAGTATCAGCAACTTAGATATGCCCTCAATGTCCAGATGTCTTCAGCTGAACTCAACCAAAGTCTCCTGCATACCCTATTTGCTCCAATAATGAGATTTGGAGCAATCCTATTTTGTGGCTCATTCAGCATGCAGAGTTTTACATAACTCAGATGATCTGCTTGTCTTTTCTTCAGCTTCTGTTGATGAGCAATCTGAGAAAGAAATTGGTGACCAATGAGGTACATACATGCATATATGCATAGAGGTTTAAAAAAAAGCATCAAAGCTATTGTTATTATTACCCCCACACTGCTTTGGAGGCTATGATCCATGAGCAGATGATTAATACTCTGAAAGCAGAAAATTCATTTGCCTAGATCTGATTACAAGCACACAATAGTATTTGCAAACTAGAAAATGTATCTATATGTTGGAGAAATGTAAGAGAATTCAGGAGCATATACTTACCCAAGGAAACAAGCTGAAAGCCTGTCAGCACAGACATTTTAGAATGAGAAGAAACCAAATACTGGAGAAGGAGAGGAAGGAATAAAATATGCTATCAGAGTAATCTTCAGCACTGGCCCTCAGGGGATAAACTAAGTAACCTAATAGGTGTTTTCCATCTTTGAATTCTATGACTAGAATAGCAATGAAGGTTTTAGCTCAGAATTGGGATGCTACAGCCAACTTAGAAGGTCTGCAGAAAGAAGCTTTAATATTACCTACCCACACCATATCTGACTTAAACTAGAGCTGACTGATTTCTATTTTCATAAGTGCTCACCCACCATAGCAATGTTTTTACACACTATACGGAGTTATCGTGCACATATGCATACAATTATGGCTCAGGATACATGAGCATTTGTGTATAGATAGATTTTGAAAGGTAATGTTCGTCCCTGATGCATTGGTTCTCTGATTTACATTCAATACATACAGAATGAAAGCATATTTCTTTTAGAGAGGGAAAAAAAATTAACTGATGCACTATGGAATTTATAGGTCAAATATTAATTCCCTGAATATTTCAGCAAATGGATATTATACTTTTAACTTGCAGTAAAGTATATTGTTTATCAAAAATGATAGTGTCTTTGGAAGGAAAGAGGTGGGGGAGAGAAAAAGCTGTATCTTCCTTTAGACATGCTTATTAATATTACCTGAAATACCTATTAAAATTATTAGAATTTTGTATTTAAGGATAAAAATATTATAATAATGATCACATTAACTTCCTGGTTGTGGTAGTAAGTTTGAATTCTAATGTAAAAATACTGAAACTAAATAACTACTAATGCTCTTGCACTGTTATTAAGAAGAGAAGGTTTCTCTAGGTGGTCTAAAAATTATAACAGTTAAATCTAAGTTATATAATGAATGGGTCAAACTTCATTATGTTAAATTCAATTTAAAAAATTTTGTTATGTTACTTTTTATGGTATTGCACATAGATAAATATAATAATAAACAAACAGATCTTATTATATTACCTGTCACTTATTCTCATTTGCTAACAGGTATTTGTAAAAATGGAGTCTGACCCACATACACAAATTGATCTGTGTGATGTGAATCTAATATGGCAGAAGCTCTTTCAAAAATCTCTGCCACAGGTTCTTTCCGGTACTAATTACTTTCAAGGATGTATTCTAAGTGCATGTAAAAGTTACTTTCATTGAATAAGGCATTAAATTCTAATATATGAATCTCAAAATGTAGTACATTATTATAAAATACTAACTCAAACTCTTCCTCTTCAATATCTTCATTGCAATATGCAGGTGCATGGAAAAAAACATAAACAGCCTTCTCAGAGTTTAATTCCCTCAGATTAAAATCCTTCATTTATAGGAGCTACTTAATGCCTCACCAACCGGTTTTTTCCAGTTGTAATCTAGAGACATTAAAAATAACTTTCTTGGGCCTGGGAGATGACTCCAACAGCTACAGTTAGGCTTTGCAGAGGGCAGCCGTGGCTTAGATTCTTGTACTACATGGCTCTCTGAGTACCTCTAGAAGTGGGTCCTGAGCAAACCCCAGAGGAACCACTGGGTGCAATCTCACCACTAAGATAAAATTTAAAATATCTCTTTTGCCTAGAGTATCTCGCCTTGGGTTTGCCCCCACCAGGTGCTTATGTTTACAAAAATTGACCTAGGGTGCTTATTACATGGAGACTACCCTTGCACAATTTATAACCAGAGAGCATCCTCTGTAGTAGACACCAGCCAGATATCGTGTTTACTTTGTGCAACCCTCATTCATTTGAACATTCTTTTTTCAACTAATAGTTATTCATTGTGCCAGAGATTTCTCTGAGTGTTTCATGTGGCTAAAGACAGAATAACAGTCAAGTAAGGAACAGAGAAGAAATCTTTCATTCTTGAAGCAAGGCTCTGATTATACAGTACTTTCTTTGTTAGCAGTAATTGCTTGTTACCTTACAACACTATCCTTTAATTAGAAATGCCAATACAGGAAAATGTTAACTAGGTTTTGTACCTATTATCAAATACAAGATATGTCAAAATTACAAGAAGTTGTAGAAATGCACACTCATAATAATAATGATAATACTAATATAATGCTAAAAGTAACATCTACCACTTATTAGTACTTAGCGTGTGCTTGACATCATGACAAACATTTTACATTTAATCATCAGACTGTCAGTTCTCTTAGGGCAGGAACTATGAATGTGCCTCACACATGGTGATATCTTTGGTGTCACGTAAATTGTAAATATTCCCCAAAAAGTACTTTTGTCAATGGAATAAATAGATGAATGGATGAATTTGTTATCTCATTAATGCCTATGAGACAGGTATTTTAACTGTCTTAACAGATGAGTAAATTTAGGTACAGACAGATGAAGGATTCATAGGAAAAGTAGGATTTAAATCCAGTTTTGATTGACTGTCAGATTTGTGGATGTAATTACTTTGTAGCAAGTTCTCACAGCATTGTGGGTTTTAAGTATCACTTCCTCATTAGACATATTCTTAATTAAATAAGCAGACAATTCTCTTCTCATTTGATTTTTTTTTTAACATTTGAATTTGAACAATACCCACCTGTGCTCTGAGCTTACTACTGACTCTCCATTGAGGGAACACTTGGGGTGTCAAGGATTAAGCCCTGGTTTGCCACTGACAGGGCAAACACCGTACCCACTGTACAATCTCTCCAGTCCCTCACTGGATAATTTTAATAGCCTACTCAGTTCCTCTGTCATGTGGGCGGTATACTCTCGGTAGCTTGCCGGGCTCTATGAGAGTGACGGAGGAATCGAACCTGGGTCGGCCACATGCAAGGCAAACACCCTACCTGCTGTGCTATCATTCCAGTCCTGCCAAGCTACCCATGGAGTATTCAATATGCCAAAAACAAGTAACAAGTCTGGAGACGTTACTGGTGCCCGCTCGAGCAAATTGATGAACAACAGGACGACAGTGCTCTGGTGCTACTCTGTTCCTCATTTTTTATATTACATACAAACTCATTCAGTCTTAGAATATCTATGATTTTTGAATAAATATGTCCTAAAACAAGCTTTTTCAGGTCAAAGAGACAGTATAGAAAGTAAGGCACATGTCTTGCATGTGGCCTGCCTACTCTGCAACCAGGTTCTATCCATGACTCCATATATCACACCCTGAGAGGTGCCAAGCGTCACCCTTGAGCAAAGGACCAGAAATATCAGTGCTCACCTTACTAAAAGAAGAGAGTCCCTCAGAGCTATACAAATGGTTTCAGTAACTCAACACACTTGTCTTGGTATTGAACCCTGGTGGCATGAAAATAACAGGAGCACTGGAGGCGGTAAAAACTATGCTCAAGTCTTTGATCCACTGTTTTACTGGCTGTTTGAAATTAATGATATAACAACTATAAGCCTCAAATGTTTAATATAAAATTTCTAGAAATTGATCTCTTATTTGGCCCAGCAGTACCACCTCTGGGAATATACCCTGGAGCTCCAAAAACACAAAGCAGAAATGCCATCTGCACTTCTATCACTTCTATGTTCATTGCAGCGCTATTCACAATAGCCAGAAAACAACTCGAGTGCTCAACAACAGACAATTGAATAAAGAAACTGTGATACATCTACTCATGGAATACTACACAGCTGTTAAGAAAAATGAAGTCATGACATTTTCTTATAAATGCATGGACATGAAGAGTATTATGCTGAATGAAATGAGTTAGATATAGAATGATTGCATCAATTAGTGACATATTAAAAAAATCATATGAGACCAATTTTCAAGACCAGGAAAAGCAGGGGCCAGGAGGACTGAGCAGGACTGAGCAGTAGTTGGAAGCTTGCTACAAGTGTGTGGGAGGCAAAGGGCAGTTAGGATTGACATAATAGTTAGAAATGATCACTCTAGACAAGAAATGAATGTTGAAAGTACGTAAGGTATATGCATGATAACCTTTCAGTAACTCTTGTAGAATATAATGCCCAAAAAAAAAGAAATGGAGAGAGAGAAGAGAGAGAGAGAGAGAGAGAGAGAGAGAGAGAGAGAGAGAAGAGAAGTGCCTGCAGGAAGAGGAAGGCAGGGAGACGGGGGAAGGGGTGGGGAATGGGGACATTGGTGGTGGGAAATGTACACTGGAGAAGGGACAGGTGTTGAAACATTTGAATGAAATCCAATCCTGAACAACTCTGTAACTGTGTATCTCACTATGATTCGATTATCACTGTGTCACTGTCATCCCGTTGCTCATCAATTTGCTTGAGCAGGCACTAGTAACGTCTCCATTGTGAGACTTGTTGTTTCTGTTTTTGGATATCGAATACGCCACGAGTAGCTTGCCAGGCTCTGCTGTGTGGGTAAAATACTCTTGGTAGCTTGCTGAGGTCTCCAAGAGGGACGAAGAAATCAAACCCGAGTCGGCCACATGTAAAGCAAACTCCCTACCCGCTGTGCTATTGTTCCAGCCCTGTGGAATATAAAATAACATTTGATTATATATAAATAAATAAATAAATAAAATGGGGGAGGAAACAATTGTAAGAAGTGATAGAACAACTTCAAAATTCTTCATATAGTGTGGCATATAAAATGGTTCAATGAGGGGCCAGAGCGATCGTACTGCAGGTAATGCCTTTGCCTTGCACACAGCTGACCCAGGTTCGATCCCCATATGGTCCCCCAAGTACCACCAGGAGTAATTGCTGAGTGCAGAGCCAAGAGTAGCCCTTAAACAACATCATCAGGTGTGACCCAAAAGGAAAAGAAAAAGAAGAAGGTTCAATGAATAATAGATTCCTTCGCAAACATGTTAAATAGTCAAACAACCCAACAACCAGGAGCAGACAAAACACAAGCTTCCCTTCAAAGGTCAATCTTCTCTTGGAGGACACCACAGAGGTAGCAGTGGCAGGTGGGTGAGTGGGTAGGAGATAACCTAGGCATCTTTGGAGTGGCATCTGCCACTAGCCCTGGTTTAATTATAGATAAAACTTCTGAGTCACTACCAGCTCTTCTCCAAGAAAGGTGCTTGGCAGAAAGATTACCCAAGATGAAGGATTAAAACAAAGAACTGGCCTGGAGCATGGCAGTGGCTGGGTAGTGGAGGTAGTAGAGGTCAGCTGATGAGGGTGGGTTGTCTGGGTTGGATCCCTGGGGCACCGGAGATTGGAGGAGGCAGACAGACAATCTTGTTTCCTGGTCTTATTGAGCCTGGAGTCCAAGGTCACAAAGTTCTGCTTTACCTGGTTCTGTGGGGCTTCACTCATGCGTGAGGTTTGGCCCGAGTATCCGGAAAGCAGCCTGGAGTGTGGCGGTGGCTGGGTAGACACACCATAAGACACTTAATACCCATTTTTCATAATTTCCGCACCATATTTGATGGGGTTCAAATGTGGTGTGGACAATGGAAACACCTGTAAGCACAATTAGAGGCTGCCCTAAAAGCCTCCATCCCTCTCAGAGAGTTTGGCAAGCTACCAAGAGTACCCTGCCTGCACAGCAGAGCCTGGCAAGCTACCTGTAGCGTATTCAATATGCCAAAAACAATAACAACAATGGGCTTCATTCACCTGAAACTGAAAGAGCCCCCAGTAGGACAGAGTTAAGGATAAACAAGGAGAGGCTGATAAAAATCTCAGGGATGAACTAGACTGCCAAAATGAAGGACTAAAATGACTGTCTGTACTTTCAACACACATACACTGGCATCGGAAGTATACATCCAGAAAGATCAACTACAACATCATTGATCTGACAGAGATGAGATGGAATTGATCACAGCATGCCATTTTCAACACCGGAGAAGAACTTTTCCTCGGAACATGGGACAAGAAAGGCATCAGTAGCGTCGGTATCCTTGCCAACACAAAACTTGACCATGAGCATTGATTCATTTGAATGCCTAACAACCCAAATAGGATGATTATGCTTGAATACATGTGGCTCACTGCCAACGAGCCACATCACTCACTATCTTCGTCTATGCACCAACATCCAACTATGATGAAGAAGAATTTGAGAAGTTCTACATGGAGCTGGAGAAGTTCTATAAAGAAGACCACACATTCCACAAGATCATCATCAGTGATCTTAATGCCAAGATAGGACCAAGAAGGTCGCCCGAAAAACTCCACATTGGGCCCCATGCTGTAGAATGGAACAAACAGGATGAGAGACTGAGTTCATCAAGTCAACCAAGACCAATCCATGGTAACTCACAGTTCCAGAAGGCTAAAACTAAACGTTGGACATGGGAGTCTCCCAGTGGACAGTTCCACAATGAAATTGACCACATCGTATTCCATCCACAGTATTGCCTGACTGATATCACTGTTGTCCCAAAATGCCAAATGGGATCAGACCACTGTCTCCTTCATGCAAAATTCTACTTCACAGAGCAGAGAGAAAGGCTGCAAAGTTTAAGTTTAAGAAAAGAACTCCCAGTGAAGAAGAGTCCCTTTCTCCCCACATCCACGCCAACACCGGTTGTTTTTGTTTTTTGGGATGTGGGCCAGTCTCTGTGGTGTGAGATGATATCTCACGGTTGTTTTGATCTGCATTTCCCTGATGATTAGTGATGTGGAACATTTTCTCATGTGCCTCTGAGCCATTCGGATTTCTTCTTTAGGAAAGTTTCTGTTCATTTCATCACCCCATTTTTTGATCGGGTTGGCAGTTTTCTTCTTGTGGAGTTCAACCAGTGCATTGTATATCCTTGTTATCAACCCTTTATCAGATGGGTACTGCGTAAATATCCTTTCCCATTCTGTAGATTGTCTTTGTACTTTGGTCACTGTTTCTCTTGAGGTGCAGAAGCTTCTTAGTTTGAGATAGTCCCATTTATTTATCTCTGTTTTGACCTGCTTGGCCAGTGACGTGTCAGCTTTGAAGATACCTTTGGCTTCAGTGTCATGGAGGGTTTTGCCGACTTTGTCTTCAATGTACCTTAGGGATTCTGGTTTACAATAGCCAGAATCTGGAAAAAAACAGAGTGCCCCAAAACAGATGACTGGTTAAAGAAACTCTGGTACATCTACACAATGGAATACTATGTAGCCATCAGAAAACATGAAGTCATGAAATTTGCATATAAATGGATCAACATGGAAAGTATCATGTTGAGTGAAATGAGTCAGAAAGAAAAGAGACAGACATAGAAAGATTGCACGCATATGTGGAATAAAATGTAACTGAGAAGTACAAGTTGGCAATGATGCAACTTCTGGCAGATATCTCTCTGGACTTAGTTACTAAAACACAGAAACCCAAAACCAAGAGGCCGCTAAGTGTGGTCACTCGACCTCATACCTCTTCATCCTCAGCAATGGAAAACAAATTATCTAATGCTTCCTTTTCAACAGGTCCGACTTTAGGGGAGAGACTCTCCAAACAATAATAGTGAGTCTTGTTGAAATATTGAATGCAATCAAAGTGAAAGTAAAGTGAAATTTATTAGTTACTCAGGCGGGAGGGGCTAAGGGTGAGGGGGGCTAGGGGCGTGGGGGGGTTAGGGGTGTGGGGGTGCGGGGTGGAGCTATACTGGGATTCTTGGTGGTGGGATACGTGCACTGGTGAAGGGATGGGTATTCGAGCATTGTATAACTGAGATTTAAACCTGAAAACTTTGTAACTTTCCACATGGTGACTCAATAAAAAAATTTTAAAAAAAAAAGAAAGAAAAGAACTCCCAGAATGACCACCAACTGGGAGCTCTTTGGCACTATTGCGGCAACGTGGGAAGATGCTGTTGTTAATAACATCGACAAGGAATACAGACGGCTGTCATCGGAAACTCTTGAGCTCATTTGCCTACGTGGTTTGGCATGAGCCTCAGGCAATCAAAAGCTAACATCCGAGCTCACAAAGCTGTGAAGAGAAGCAGTAAAGGAAGACCTCAAAGAGAGAAGAGCAGCAGTGTTGGCTGATGAGGCAGAAGCCAGGAAAAGTACTCACAATGCTCTCCTGTCCTTTGCCAACTACAAGACCAAGATGACTGCCCTCTGACATCCTGATGGATCTATCACATCTTGCAGAAGGACAATGGAGAGGATTATTCACGACTTCTGCTCGGATCTCTTTGACAGCCACAACCACCTGCTCACATACCAAATTCAGCAGGATTGATATGTTGTTCCCAATGTCCTCCCTTCCGAAATCCGACACACCATTTTGTCGGTAAAGACGAGTACAGCACACAATCCAGACAAGGTCAGACCCGAACACCTGAAGAATCTGCCGCCAGTACTCGTCAATACACTGGCTCAGCTCTTCACATGCTACCTGTCCGTATGCAAGGTTTTGTCCCAATGGAAAACCAGCAGGACAGTTCTGTTGTACAAGAAGGGAGACATCCATGACATCGGCAACTATCACCCAATCAGCCTGTTGTCCATCATCTACAAGTTGTTCACTCAAGTCATCCTGAATAGAATAGGCAGAACACTAGACAAAGGACAACCATGTAAGCAAGCCGGGTTCCGAAAAGGATTCAGCATGATTGACCATATCCACACAGTAACCAAGCTCATTGAAGTTTTGCAAGAGTTCAAGATGCCACTCTGTCTAACATTCATCCATCTAAAGAAGGCCTTTGATTCTGTTGAGACTGAAGTGGTCATCGAAGCCCTAGCTAAACAGGGCGTTCAAACTCAGTACATCAAGATCCTGCCCGAGCTGTTATATGGATTCACCACCAGGATCTCACCAATCTACAAGGAAGTGATAGTTGATGTGAAGAGAGGGGTTCGGCAGGATGATACCATTTCACCGAAACTCTTCAGTGCCACCCTCGAGAAGGTCATGCGACGCTGGAATGGAAAGGAACGGGAGTGAAAATAGATGGTCAGCAACTACACCATCTCTGCTTCACTGATGACATCATTCTAATAACACCAAACATTAACCAAGTGGCACAAATGCTGGCCGACTTCAACGGCTAGTGTGGAAAGGTTGGACTGCAGCTGAACCTCCAGGACACAATGTTTGTGAAAAATGAACTAGTCCCTGACATTCCATTTCCTCTCAATGGAACGAATACCTCCAAATGCAGCAGCTATGTGTACCTGGGTCAAGAACTCAACATGAGGAATGACTTGGCGCCAGGACTGCACAGGAGGAAGAGAGCACCATGGAACACCTTAAAGAGCATCAAAGAAGTGGTTAAGAGGACAAAGAAACTCCAGCTCTGGGCACATCTTTTGGACTCAACTGTTCTTCCTGCACTAACTTACACCTCAGAGACCTGAACCCCACAAAAACAGGACAAGAACACTATTCGGGTATCCCAAAGAGGAATCAAAAGAGTTATGCTTGGAATATCACATTCCACTCAAGTGAGAGAAGGAACCTGGAGTTCCAACCTCCGTCGATGATCAAGAATCAGGGACACTATCTCATTTGCCAAGGCATCAAAAATCAGATCGGCCACATAATGCAATTTAGAGATGACCACTCGACTAGAGCTGTTACTTACTGGATTCCACAAGACGTCAAAAGACCACGTGGCCGCCCACCTACGAGAAGGTCAGACTTCTCCCTCAAAACCCTGAACTAACGGTTTGAGGTTCTTCATGTTCCTGGAGCGAGCAGATATCATTGGGCTACACTAGCACTCGACAGGAACGAATGGAGTCGTTACTGGCGCACGCTCAAGCAAATTGAAGATCAACAGGATGACAAGTGATACAAGTGAAACAAATCCCTTGTTTCTGGATCTGAAGTTTACCTTGCTTGGAGAAGTTAGTGTCATCTCAGGAAGTGAAAGTAGAAACTGGCAGTCAGTGTAAGATTTGCCACCAAATGGTCTCTGAGATACAATTCAGTAGCTGAATATTGGGATTGAACTTCTGACTAGTTTGCATTAAGTGATCTCAAATGACTAAAAGTTCAACAAAGCATGGTATTGAAGTAAAAGGGGGTAAAAAGAGAAACTTCACATCACCCAAGTTCTAATGCTGTTGAAATTATTTATTATTATTATTATTATTATTATTATTATTCATGCATATTGTGCTACATTTATGCTTTTGGTATACAATGTTACTGAACCATAACCAATTGTTTTTTGCATACAAATTGCAAAAAAAATCCTCTAATACTATCCTAGGTTACTTCTGGTCAACCCATCCCTCCCATCCCCTCCCCTGCTCAGTTCCTCAGTTCTGTGGTCAGAGTCCAAGTGTTTGTTTCATTGAATACTGTCCATTCTCTCTCTCTCTCTCTCTCTCTCTCTCTCTCTCTCTCTCTCTCTCTCTCTCTCTCTCTCTCTCTCTCTCTCTCTCTCTACTTTGGAGGGTTGTTGTACCACATATGAGTGAGATGATCTAGTGATCTAGTATCTGTCCTTCCCCCTCTGACTTATTTCATTTAACCTTAACATGACAACCTCCAGTTCTGGTCAAATTGTAGCAAAAGGCATTATCTTTTTTTTTTTTTACAGCCCAATAGTATTTTATTGTGTACATATGCCACCATTTTTGTTTGTTTTTGTTTTGGGGCAATATCTAGCTGTGCTCAGGACTCATTCCTAACTTTGTGCTCAAAGATCGCTCCTGGCAGTGCTCAAGGGACCACATGTGGTACTTGGGCACAAACCTCAGTCAGTTGTTTGCAAGGCAAATGCCCTACCTGCTGTACTATCTCTCCGACCCGCTGAAAGTTCTTTTTCTGTACTCCTTTTATTGTATATTTGGATTATTTTCAGACGTTGGCTATTCTAAATAGTGTTTCAAAGAACATAGGTGTTCATATGTTTTATTCAAACTGATGCCCAAGAGTAGAATCACTGTATCATACAGTACTCCTATTTTTAAATTTCTGAGAAACTCCATGTCATTCACATAGAGGCTTAAGTAGATGACAGTCCCCCCCAACAGTAAGAGAAACTTTCTGTTTTGATCTGAACTGGTTGTTTCCAGCCTTTTTAATACAAACTTTTCTCACTGGTTTAATTAAGTGGGAAACATAACACTCAACATGACAAAACAAAATGGTTATTAAATATAGGTGCAAGAATGTGATCTAGGAAAACAAAGATTCAAACTAAGATACTGGAGGTAAGTTGCAGGGATAAAGTATATGTTAAAGTTCGAATAATAACCAAGCATGACGGAAAGGAAAAAAACTACTTGTGTGATAAAGGCTTAAGTTTTTTCAAAAGACAATATACATTGTTAAAACATAGAAGGATTTAATCTTACTAATACTAAAGAATTAACATTAAGATTGATAGCCAGTTTATTAATATAAGCAATTTGTCGACATAATGCCCAATAGGCTGGACCGGCTAGCTCTCCACCTACCACACTCTGAAGCCACCACCATGTCTCAAGGCAGACTCTGCAAGCTGAGGTCTGAGCCTCACAGAGAATCAATTCTACTAAAAACTCCAGATATACCGGTTTGGGTGGCCAAAAACTCCGGACTTTCTTGAAGTCAGAATAAGCAGCCTCCCCTGACCTCTCCATACTTCCAGAGGCCTGGTAGCCACGCACGTGAACCACCTTCGTTTCCATGTAAGCTCATCCACCGGTCTTGTTCCTGAGACTCATAAATAAATATTGAAAGAGATCAATTAGCCACTAAAATTTCTCAGACACCTGTTCCTCGCTGAGACCTTCCGGGTGTTCTCAGGAGGGGCGGGCTAGCTCCCGCCCTACCAAAGCCCCAGCAGCCATTCCCACACCTCAAAGCTGCCAGCAAGCCTCCAGCCAGACTTTACTCACTCAAGACTGAGCCTCACAGACTGCCCAGAAAATTTTGGATTTTCTGGATTCTCCACAGTGTGGCCTTGCAATACCTCCAAAATCTACAACACTGACCTCCCAGTAATAGCACACAGATTGAATGGGTTGGAACACAGAAGCCAACCAATCTTGACAAGCAAAACATAAACACAGAAGACTTAACTTGCAACAACCATTTAGTAAACCCTCAGACAAGGACTCAATGTCCCCATGGTGAGAGACAACCACTTTCACAGATTTTCTTCTGCAAAATTCTATTTTTTATCATTCCATTAACCAGTTAATGGTAACAAGCAGTATAAAATAAATTATTATGGACCTGCTATAGGTACAGATTTGAGGGGTGGTAGAGATAGCGGTGGAGGGCAGATGACAAATGGTGGTAGGTTGATGTTGGAATGTGAAAGTCTATAACAACTCATTGTGAACCATTTTGTAAACCATAGTGTTTAATAAAGTGGGGGAGGGGAATTTAAAATATATAATGCCCAATATTAAAATAAATAGAATTGTTCGCTGGAGGTGATTAGATGACATGGGACAGGATTGGTGATGTCATTCACGGGTAAAGGAAAGGCCTGGACATCTTGGGCGGGATTCAACCTATCAACATTATCTGTATAATAAACTAATTTTCAATCTTCAAAAATGAATGAGTAAAATTAAAATGTTCATACAATTTAACCCAGCAAATCTAATATCCTATTCAAAGGAGAAAATTTCATAAAGACACAAAAACATATAATAAGGCATTACTTATAAATATCCAATACTAGGCTTTTTCCTTCTCTGGAGAAACCAGAGCCCTATTTTCAATATACATCTTTCTCAGTTTCTCTTACCTCACTTTTCTCTAAATTTTATTCAATAACATCATTTTGCTTCACACAAAAAAGGGGAAAATCTGTTTTTAATGCCTGCATAATAAAATGTGATGCAACCATTATATACTATAGTAGAATATTTAAGACAATTAAAATTCCTCATATATTAAAAAGGATTCTAGATATATACATACTTACATAGACACATAAAAAGAATATGTGATTTGAGAAAACAAATATATAAAGACATACTATTACTCCTGGATTATGGGATTAGGTGTTTTATTTATGCTTAAGTCACTTCTAATATTCAAAAGTTTTAATCAGAAAAATGTTCTTTAGAAAATTTTTTCAAATGAGTTGGTTTAGACAATGAAATGAAAATGACATTTTGCTCAAAGACAATCTAATTAAAGACAAAAAGGCATAAGCAAAAGGGGTTCTTTTGGAGAAAATAAAAAAAATCCAATAAAATTAACGTGGCAGTGAACAACAATGCAAACTTAACCTTGAATCTGATTTCTGAACAGCGAGTTTTATACCATATATTACTGCCTTATAAAGTAATGAAGATCTTTAAACAACATGATCACTTTGGTTTGTAGGAAGACTTTTGTTTGTTTGTTTGTTTTGGATTTTGGGTTTGGGTTTTTGTACCATATTCCAGTAACGCACTAAGAAATTACTCCTGGTGGGTCTTGGGGAACCATACGGGAACCATAAAATGGCTATCAATCTTAATGTTAATTCTTTGGTATTAGTAAGATTAAATCCTTCTATGTTTTAACAATGTATATTGTCTTTTGAACCTGGGTCAGCCTCGTGCAAGGCAAGTAAGTGCCCTAACTGCTGAACTCTTTCTCCAGCCCGACTTTTTTTTCCTTTTTTTTTTTTTTTTGCTTTTTGGGTCACATCCCGCGATGCACAGGGGTTACTCCTGGCTCTGCACTCAGGAATTACTCCTGGCGCTGCTCAGGGGACCATATGGGATGCTGGGAACCGAACCCAGGTCGGCTCGTGCAAGACAAACGCCCTACCCGCTATGCTATCGCTCTAGCCCCCCGACTTTTTTTTTTTTAGCTTAATTTTTGGTATCGGAAAGTCCTCTTTTGCGGGGTAATGGGTGGGGTGGTTTTATTTATTCCCTTCTGAAATACCACATGTTGAATTACACATTTTTTAGCCACCAGAATGAACCGCTTCATTCAGCTACCTTGCTTTAGGTAATATTTAACATTGAGACAGATTAGCTCATTTGGGGGCTGGAGCAATAGCACAGCAGGTAGGGCGTTTGCCTTGCACGCGGCCAACCAGGGTTCAATTCCCAGCATCCCATATGGTCCCCTGAGCACCTCCAGAAGTAATTCCTGAGTGCAAAGCCAGGAGTAACCCCTGTGCATCGCCGGGTGTCACCCAAAAAGAAAAAAAATCTCATTTAGTTCAGGTAAAGGTATACCACTGTTTGTTTGTTTGTTTGTTTCCCTATGGAAAGACTTCAAATAACTATTTAGGGGAAAGAAGATGGATCAAAATGGGAAAACTGAGAACAGAAAGACATTGTTTTTTATGTTATAGACTACCAGTGGCTTCCACACTTATTAAGCTATGACTCACATTGTTGTAAATAGATTTTCAACATGAAGAATTTTCAATAAAAAGGAAAATAGAGATACCAGGTGATCCAGTAATTCTGGTATCTATTCCAAGAACACAAAAAAGCACTAATTCAAGAAAATACACACACACACACACACACACACACACACACACACACCTCTGTCTGATCATTGCAGCCCTGTTTACAAAAACTAAGATCCGAAAACAACCCAAGTGCCCAATGAAAAATGAGTAGATAAAGAAATTGGGGCATACACATTCAAAAAAACAAAAGCAACCGGTGTTGGTGCGGATGTGGGGAGAAAGGGACTCTCCTTCACTGCTGGTGGGAATGCGACTGGTCCAGCCCTCTTGGAAAACAATATGGAAGATTCTCAAAAAATTAGAAATTGAGCTCTAATTTGACCCAGCAATACCACTCCTAGGAATTTATCCTGGAGAGGCAAAAAGGTATAGTAGAAATGGCATCTGCATTTGTATGTTCATTGCAGCACTGTTTACAATAGCCAAAATCTAAAAAAAACCAGAGTGCCCAAGAACAGATGACTGGTTAAAGAAACTTTGGTACATCTACACAATGGAATACTATGCAGCTGTTAGAAAAGATGAAGTCATGAAATTTGCATATAAGTGGATCAACATGAAAAGTATCATGTTGAGTGAAATGAGTCAGGAAGAGAGAGACAGACATAGAAAGATCGCACTCATCTGTGGAATATAAAGTAGCAGAATGAGAGATTAACACCCAAGAGTAGTAGAGATAAGAACCAGAAAGTCTGCTCCACAGCTTGGAAACTGGCCTCACATGCTGGGGGAAAAGGCAGCAGAAACAGAGAAGGGAACACCAAGTAGAGAATGTTGGGAGGACCCACTCGGGTTGAAAGCTGCGTGCCAAAAGTAGACTATAGACCGAACATGATGGCCACTCAATACCTCTATTGCAAACTACAACATCCAACAGGAGAGAGAACAAAAGGGAATGCCCTGCCACACAGGCAGGGTGGGGTGGTGGGGGTTGGGGTGGGGATTGTGCGAGGGATACTGGGAACATTAGTGGAGGAGAATGGGCACTGATGGAGGAATATAAACGATCACTGATCACTGTATGACTGAAATGCAAACATGAAAGTTCATAAGTTTGTAACTGTACCTCATGGTGATTCACTAATAAAAATTAAAATTTCAAAAAAATAAGAAAGAAATTGGGGCATATAAACACAATGGAATACCACTCGGCTATAAGGAAAGATGAAATTTTGCATTTTACTACAACTTGGATGCAACTGGAAGGTGTTACCCTAAGCAACATGAGTCAGAAGAAGCACAAACACTTAATGATCTCACTCATATGTGAAGTATAAAGAAACAAAGCAAGGATATATACATGGCCAATGTAAACAGTCCCTGAGATTCTTCCAAGAGGGCTGAGTTTGCCAGGGTAAAGTGAGTCTGAAGAAGACGGGGTCTAGGGGCTGGAGCAATAGCACAGTGGGTAGGGCGTTTGCCTTGCACGTGGCCGACCCGGGTTGGATTCCCAGCACCTCATGTGGTCCCTTGAGCACCGCCAGGGGTAATTACGAGTGCAGAGCCAGGAGTAACCCCTGTGCATCGCCGGGTGTGACCCAAAAAGCAAAAAGAAAAAAGAAAAAAAAAAGAAGAAGAAGACGGAATCTAGAGACACACTAGTGGAGGGATATTGGTGGCCTAGTGATAGATAGGCTGCAATAACACTGTATGCCTGACACATATATAGTAATATTATTTCAAATCTGATACCCCATTAATTGCTTGGTTTGGGGGTTGGGTATTTTTCTGGCTTTTTGGGTCACACCTGGTGATGTCTAGGGGTTACTCTTGGCTCTGCACTCAGAAATTACCCCTGGCAGTGCATGGGTGGACCATATGGGATTCCAGGGATCAAAACCAGGTTGACCGAAAGCAAGGCAAAAGCCCTACCCTCTGTACTATCTCTCCAGTCCCCCAATTAAATTTTTAATGAGTTTTTATCATGACCCAATGCATTCATACATACGTAACAACACAAATACAGAATTACATCTACATATGATGAAAATGCCATGCCCTTACCGAGAAAAAAAAAACTATAATTCTGATGCTTTCTGTTTGGGGATATCTTATTGCATTCTTCTCAGTATTATTACATTTTGCATAATGTTGGTCACAGTGCACAAAATTGATCTCATGGACCAAGGAGATATAGCCCCAAGGACTATAGTGCACACTTTGCACGTGAGCATCCTGGATTTGTTCTCCAGCCCTGCCTGCTCCCAGAGTACAGCCAGGGGTGAGCCCCAAATTCCTCCAGATGTGACCCTTATACAAAAAGATGCCTTAAGTCACGATGTAAAAAAATTTCTTGGAAGAAATTCAAACTATCTTCTCTTTACCCACTTTCAATCTTGATTAGTAAATCAAGTAAGATCAAGAACTCAAACCTGTGGGGCTGGAGCAATAGCACAGCGGGTAGGGCATTTGCCTTGCATGCCACCGACCCGGATTGGAGTCCCAGCATCCCATATGGTCCCCTGAGCAACACCAGGAGTAATTCCTGAGTGCAGAGCCAGGAGTCATCCTTTCGCATCACCAGGTGCAACCCTGCCCCCCATCCCCCAATAAAAAGAAGTCAAACTGAGCTCTAATAGTAGGAATTAGAGTTCTCCAGGAAAGGGGCAAAGGGGTACATGTCTTGATTCCATGAAGAAAAATATGAAGCATAACCTTGCTCCCTTTATGTACCTTTCTTGTTTAAAATGCCTCTACGTTCTGTAAATCACTCTCCATATAGCCAGTGGGATGAGAGCTTTTCCCTAGTTCTCACTTTCTGCCAACTTACCCCACCCAACAAACCAACAAAAGATAAAAATTAGCCCAAGATAAAAGAGCTTGAAGAAGATGAACCTCTAGACCAGACATACACAAATCTCTCAAAAGGTGGCAGGTCCTCCCATCTAATTCTTCATATAGGAATTAGACTGGTCCTCGAGTCAATTTTTTTTAATGAGGGAATTGATCGTTTGTAAAACTTTCCTTTGGACATAATGTCATAAGCAGTGGCTAATCTAGATGTGTTTTCACTGGTCCTGACAGAAAAGGGCTCAAAAGTCCCAGGAAGAAATGAACCAGGTCTTACTAGGCCAGAAGTGGGGTAGTGAGACTTACAAAGGGAGGATAGCACTAAAAACCATATCTGTGACAAATCATCCAAATTTAAAGCCCCTTTGAATTATAAAGGACTGATAGTTGAATTTGGTATGAATCACAGAGATTAAGAAATCTCTCCAGATATCTAATTTAGAAGACTGGGATTAAAATGACACATTCTGACATCATTAACAAGGGTGGAAGATAAGAGAGAAGCAACAGGTTTTATAGAGAAAATGATGATTTATGTTTTGGGGGACGTTTACATCTGTGAAAATTCAAAGCAAACAGACAAAAATATTAAACCCTCCCTCGTAAAGTGTTCTTGTTTATTATGGAAGAAGGCAAAATATGAAGGCAGTTGAACAAAATTAAAAATAAATTAATTATACAAATGTATGGGTTTCGAGTGAGCCCTATTTCAAGTGAAAATACAAACAATAACTCTATATATACTTAACCCAACTTTCAGGGTTGCCTCTTTGCTTGCCATCTCGTAACAAACCTCATAACAAAGGGGAACTATTGCAGTCATTACTTGCACTTGCAGATGAAAACCCTAAGTCTGAGAGTTTTAGAGGCTTGCCTGAAATCACAGTTAGTTCTGGCACATTTTACCACGGCCTGTTCTGCACTGCATCCACCTCTTATTAAACTGTGAGCCTGTAAATCTCACCATGAAAAGAGGGGGGAAAAGTCAGTTCAGGAGGCCCAAGAGGGAAAATCGTCTCTAAACGGAATTTGGGATATTTCAGAAGCCAAGGGTAAAAAACAAATCTTACTCAGATTGCAAGATAGAATAAAATTGTTGAACATAAAATCCAGGCCAGTAGAAAACATTTTCATAATATGATGCTAGTTATGTTATGAAATACAGCCCCAATAAAATTTATCTCTTACTATACAACTCAGAAAAATCACTTCAGCAGGAAAGGGAGAGTAAGGTAATTAAAAGGGCTTTTGCTTTGAACACTTGTATTTTCTTAGACAGAAAACAGTTTTTAGCCATTTTTGAAGCATGTCAGTCTGAATGAGTGAATTATATTTTTATTAACTATGAGTTGAGGGAGGCTGGAGTGATAGCGAAGCGGGTAGAGCATTCACCTTGCACGTGGTTGACCCGGGTTTGATTCCCCCGCCCCTCTTGGAGAGCCCTGCAAGCTACTGAGAGTATCTGGCCCACACAGCAGAGCCTGGCAAGCTACCTGTGGCGTATTTGATATGCCAAAAACAGTAACAAGTCTCACAATGGAGACATTACTGGTGCCCGCTTGAGCAAATCGATGAGCAATGGGATGACAGTGACAGTGAAGGTGAGTTTAGGGGTTGGAGCATTAGTACAGCGGGTAGGGCGTTTGCCTTGCATGCGGCCAACCTGGGTTCAATCTCTGGCATCCCGTATGATCCCCTGAGCACTGCCATGAATAATTCCTGAGTGCAGAGCCAAGAGTAACCCCTGAACATGACTCGGTGTGACCCAAAAAGAAAAAAAAAAAATAACAACAACAAAAACTATGAGTTTAATCTTTTTGATATAAAACAATTGAGACAGACTTTATGCAGAAAATGTGTGTAATTAAAAACAAACTTCAGGGTTGGGGAGATAATATAATGGGTAAGACACTTGCTTGCAAGAGGCCTACCTGGGATTTGATCTCTGACACCACATACAGTCCCCAAGCACTGCCAAGAGTGATCCTTGAGCACAAAGCCAGGAGTAAGTTCTAAGCATTGTGGGTGTGACCCAAAAACCAAGAAGGAGAGAGAGACAGGGAGAGACAGAGAGATAGAGACAGACAAAGACAGAAACAGAGAGAATAAAATAAAAATAATAAAACAACTGGATTCACAGAGGCCAAGATTTTAATTCTGAATCATCACTCTTGTTAGAAAATGAATAAGGGTTTGGTAACTGATAATTTCAATTGAGCAAGTTGTATCAGAAATTATCTGAGTCTCAGTATCATAACCTAGCAAATAAAAATAGCAATACTGTCCTTATACAATGAATGCATGAAATAAAAGAGATAAAAATGTACATTAAACTCTGATTTCAATGCCCGCCATAGCAGAAGCTCAATGTATAGTTACTATAATAGAGAAAAACAAGAAAAAAAATTACTATATACCAGGGCTGGAAAGATGAAATAATGCTTTTTTGGTCACAAGTGCAAAATTTTTTTCAGAAGTTTCAAACTTTTAACAAAACACACTATTATCTTTACAAAATACACCTTTGACTATACACTTGTATTATGGGGGACACTGGAAAGAAACCTTGTTTTCTTTGACTCAGAATTTGTAAAACACCAGGACAAAAACTCTTACCTCTGACTTCTGCAGAAATACAGTGAATCTTTGTTAAGATCAGTCATGGTGCTTAGTTCCCTATATCAGAAGTCAGTCCAGCTCTGATCTTTAGATAAATACATATTTATTCACAATCACACACTCAAAACCTAACTGTGTTAAGGTAAATCTTTTTGGTCTAGGTCTTCAGAAAAGAAATGTAGTCATCTTTCTAGGGAACCCATCAAAATATTCAACAATTTGCACTATTGGGGAAATTCTTCCTTAAGGATAAACAATAAGCCTGTTATTTTCCTAGATTCTAATCCTAATAGAGTTGAAAAACAACTTCTGAATAACATCACTTTAAAACTTGGAGAATTTCTAACAGTGTCTCCTCACTCTTCTCCAGATTATCCTAGTGCCCTTAACCTCTGGGAGGCATGCTAGAAAGGTCTGATTCTATAAAGGTGCTTGGCACCTCATGGGCCTTAATCAAATGCTCTGGACAAACTGGCCAACGGGTTGACTTTTGCCATAGATCTTATTTCCCAAACTTCTAAACATGCCTGTAGCTTTCCTGTCCAAGTTCAAATATAGTCTAACACATCACAAGTGCTGAGAAGCAGGAAGTCCATCGCTGAATCTGGCACTGCAAGCCTAAGTGGAAAATACCATTTGTTTCCTCAGCCATCTGTCCTTGATAACTGGACAAAGCGGGGGACGAAGAGTTAATGCACCAACAGAAGAACTTCTAGACCCTACCACTTCTCAGAAGGGATAGTGGCTAGAAACAGGTTAAATTCTGGTCCTGTTCAACAGGAAGTTGGAGGCAAGGTCTGAAGTTCTAATGGCCTCATAATTAAGGGTTTCTACTCCACAACAAGTTTATAATCTGGAGTTGTTCTGCAGGAAGAAAAGGAAGACAACAAATGAGAAAGTCACTTTCACATTATGAATTGGCGAGCACAGAGGATGGAAGGCAGAAGACCTTTCCAACATGTTAAGAGCCAAAAGAGTACCTTTTAGTATTTGTTTTGATTATATTTGCCTGTAACCCAGCAACTGGGCCCAGATGCCAGGAGCCCAAAGAGAACACTGCTGATGACTGGTGTATGGAAAGGAAAAAAAAATCCTTTTGTTTTCTTACTTTTATGGTTCTTCACAAGGTGAGTGAAAAGAGCTAGTCAGGGCCTTTGGAAACTCTTTAGAACCCTTACTCATTTTCTAACAAGAGCCTGGATGATTTATAGCACCACATGTCCTCATTGGTGGTTTCCTCTTTTTTATTTTTGAAGACAAGACACAAGTGGGAAATGTGAATCTTCAGCCAGAGTTAGCTGATCTGTTAAAGCAACCGAATGAATTTTCCAGCCGCTATACTCCCATCTTGGAGCTTTCCTTCCTGAATCATTTGGTTCACCCCCTTCCAAGAGAGCAATCATTTATATGCTCAGCAGCACTCTAACTTTTGTGTTCCATGTTCTCCATGTTTTGCCTAATACATTCTCCTTTCAGCACTGAAAATCAAAGACAGAGTAGTCAGTGTATGAATTTCATTAGATCTATTATAAAATCAGTCAAAGCCAAACTCAGACAGACAGAATTAAATCATTTCAATCGATAAATAGAAAAATAACACAAAAACTAAGTTGTTCTTGAGAATCCTTGCAACCAAATAAGTCTTCTATTTTTTAAACTAAATCCCTTCTCTTTCAGGGTTTATTTGTTGTTATTCTCACTCTACACAAATATGAAGTTCTAGGGGGCTGAAAAAATAGATCAGCAGGTAAGGTGCTTACCTTGCATGTGGCTGAACTGGGTTTAATTCCTAGCACCCCATATGTCCCCCAAGTCTGCCAGGAACAATCCCTGAATGCAAAGGCAGAAGTAAGCCCTAAACACAGCTGGGTGTGCCCCATAAAAGAGAAAGAAATCGGGGCTGGAGTGATAGCACAGCAGGTAGGGCATTTGCCTTGCACACGGCCAACCCGGGTTCGATTCCCAGCATCCCATATGGTCCCCTGAACACTTCCAGGGGTAATTCCTGAGTGCAGAGCCAGGAATAACCCCTGTGCATTGCCGGGTGTGACCCAAAAAGCAAAAAAAAGAGTGAGAAAGCAATAAAAAGTCATAGGTGGGAATAAATGATATATCTCATTGGAAGATAATTATTCATAAAACCCTTGCCCTTGTTTTTAAAATAATGATGTTGGTAAATTATAGTTTGTTTTGCTTTTGTTGTAATTGAGAACCCATATTTTTAACAAATTCTTATGTTATCCTAATTGGTCTTACTTAGTAGATTACAAAAATGTATTTGAATTAAAATACTTCACTACATTCTTGTTAATTCAAAATTTCATAATATTGTCTATGATATATCAATCTAAATGAAAATATTTTAGGCAGATTTCATTTGGCTAAATAATTTGCTGAATAGGGCTTTTAATTAAGCAAACATTCATAACATCTCACCAATCAAAAATTGTGAAACATATCTAAGAATGCAATGATGTACAAAAGAATTTAACCTCTCAGATGATCCAAAAGGCATTTTTAGAACCCTGCATTACTTCAATATCAGTTTTCAAGAGTTCATATGAAGAGCTGGAAAACAATCTTGGTGAGAGTATTTATACCACAGAAAATAGTTAAGCCTACAAGAAGACTCAGTTATTAAACACTTAACCAGCACAGCACTATTCATTATTACAAATGTAACTCCCAATTACCTATTAAATTCTAATTCTAAATGCTATACACTCAGTATACTGTAGCATAGTAGAATGGAGGATAAGTCTGAAGTTATCTAAAGTTTCAAATTTGGAGGTCAGAAAGATAGGACAGGAAGTAAAGTAATTGCTTTGCACGTGCCAATCCAAGTTCAATTCTAGCACCTAAAAAGAAAAGAGAGAAAGAGAAAGAGAGATTAAAAGCCAGAGTTAAACTTGTATGCACACAAGGCTAAACAGAGTGGGGTAAATTGGAGGTGTGCAGGTGAACCTGGTGCCCATCCAAGCAAAACCCCTGGCAGCTGCTTGCCTCCACAATCCAAAACTGCACTATATTCCCAGCCAGACTCCATTGTCTCAGGACAGACCTCACCAAAATATAATCTGCTGAAAATTCAAGTATACAGGTTTTGTGACTGAAATCTCCAGGCTTTCTCAAGGTGGAGATGGGCTACCTTCTCCCACCTCCCTATACTTCCAGAAGCCTCAGCAGTCATATCCACACCCCAAAGCTGCCACTTAGTTAAAAAAGCTATTCTAGCCTTACCTTCCCAATAAAAATACTGAACAAACACAATGACCTTTTATTACCTGTATTGCAAACCATAATGCACAAAAGGAGAGGGAGAGAGAAAGTGAGAGAGAGACACAGAGAGAGAGAGAGAGAGAGAGAGAGAGAGAGAGAGAGAGAGAGAGAGAGAAGTAAAGTGCCTGCCACAGAGGCAGGCAGGGTAGAGGGAGGTGGGTTAGAGGATGGTGGGAGGGAAACAGGGGGCATTAGTGGTGGGAAATATTCACTGGTGGAGGAATAGGTGTTGGATCATTGTATGACTAAAACACAATCATGAACAGCTTTGTAATAATCTGTCTCATGGATACTCAATAAAAAAATGTTTAAAAAAAGAGTAGTGTGGTATTCATTCAGTCAGCTTCAGTCAGCTTAATCAGTGGCTGAATAAATAGCAGTCTACATATAAACATCATAGTAATAAAAATTAAAATTAAAAAATTCAACCTAAAAATTTTCTTGAGATAAAAATAAGCAAAATAGTACTATATCCTGAAATGACAGAATATCCTATTAAGTGCCTGACTTAAAACCTGAATGGCACTTTGAAAAGAATTCTTGGAAATTAGTAAGTAAAAGACATGTTCGTCCATAGAAATGATGGAAAGAAAAAAATGGCTACTAATTGGGGCGTGGGGGGGGAAATGACATTGCAATAGAGAAATAGAATCTAATATGATAGTAATATTTTATTTCATCTGCAAGATTGACAAAGTGTAATCTTTTAGTGAATCCAAATGTAATTGCTATTATGAAGAAAAAAGCTTTCATTCCCAAATTGCTGAAAGAGTGGATAAAATACCAAGTTCGCAATATATGTCAAAAGTGTCAGAAATAGAGTATAGTCTATAACCCAGAAATGATCCCTCTAAGGAATTTGTCTTAAGAAGCTTCTGGACCACAAGAAAATGAAGACCAAAATAAAAAGATACCCCACCTACTGGAACAGAATATTCTCCCACATTCATCTGATAAAGGGTTGAAGTCCAAGATACATAAAGCACTATAAAAACTCTACATGAAAAACATGTATAAATGAATAAATGAATGAAAAACAATCATACAAAGTGCAGAGAAGAGATGAATAGAAACCTGCTCAAAGAAGACATACAGATGGTCAAAATACTCTGCATCACTTATCCTCAGGAAAATTCATATCCAAACATCAATAAGGTATCATCTCACACCAGGGATACTAGCACACATCACAAACAAACAAACATGCAAAAAATTGTATGGATGGTACTGGTATGGATGTAGGGAAAGGGGACCCTCATTCACTGCTGGTCCAACCTTTTTTGGGAAAATAATATGAACCATTCTCAAGAAACATGAAATTGAGCTTCCTTGTGACTGGTGATTCCACTTCTTAGCATCTACCCCAAGGACCCAAGAATTTTTTTTTTTTTTTGCTTTTTGGGTCACACCTGGCGATGTACAGGGGTTACTCCTGGCTCTGCGCTCCGGAATTACTCCTGGCGGTGCTCAGGGGACCATATGGGATGCTGGGAATTGAACCGGTGTTGGCCGTGTGCAAGGCAATATCACTCCAGCCCCAAGGACCCAAGAATTTTCTTTGGAAAACACATCTGCACTCCTATGTTCATGGAAACACTGCTCACAATAGCCAAAATCTGTATACAACCCAAATGACTAAGAACAGATGGCTGGATTTAAACCACAACAGCAACAACAACAACAAAAAAAACTATGGTACATATACATAATAGAATAGTACTGAACCAAAAGAAAAAGAAACTATGCCATTTGTTACTATGTGGATATGTCTTTTGAGTATGCTGAGTGAAGTTAGAAAGAGAGGGAACTTCACAGAATGAACCCTCTCATGGGTGGGATATAAAGAAACATAATAGGGCAGTAACAAATCCCCAAAGGCAATGGAAATTGAGAACTGTCATCAGCAGAAAACTGGTAAAACAGTGAAAACTGAAGGGGGAGGAGCAGGGACTCTGGGTAGATGGTTGAGGGAAGTGGACAGTGGTGGAGGGCATGGAGCTAAAATGTTTTGTGCACAAAACCCGGCTCATCACAGTTTTATAAACCATCGTGTCTGAAATAAACTTAAAGATAAAAGAACAGACAGAAGTCTGTCAACCTTTTTATGGAACACATCTGAGACCCAGCATCAAGCCGACTTATCAACCCAGACAAACAAAAATTAATAGCATGCACTTTAACTAAAATTCTTCAGAATCAAATAAAACGAATTAATTTAGTGTTGCTCTAAGGCAAGGAACCTTGCTTTTGCATGCTAAGGGTTCTGAATTCTATTCTTTACACTACATAGATTTTTTTTTCATAATGTCTCCAACAAATGGTATGTTCATTACTCTTTTTTTTTGTTTGCTTTTTGGGTCACACCCGGTGATGCACAGGGTTACTCCTGGCTCTGCACTCAGGAATTACTCCTGGTGGTGCTCAGGGGACCAGATCGAACCCGAGTCGGCCGCATGCAAGATAAATGCCCTACCCACTGGGCTATCGCTCCAGCCCCGTGTCCATTACTCTTTTTAGCATGTTTTTAATTAAACTTGTTTAGATTCACTAATAAAAATTTTTTAAAAAAAACTTGTTCAGGGGCTGGAGCAATAGCACAGTGGGTAGGGCGTTTGCCTTGCACACGGCTGACCCGGGTTCAATTCCCAGCATCCCATATGGTCCCCTGAGCACCGCCAGGAGTAATTCCTGAGTGCAGAGCCAGGAGTAACCCCTGTGCATCGCCAGGTGTGACCCAAAAAGCAAAAATAAAAAAAATTAAAAAAAAAACTTGTTCAGAGATATCACCACATTCCCCCCAGTGATGCTACCACCATCTCTTATCCATCCCTCCAGCCACCTAATTCATCCAGATTGCCCATGATCTTCAGCATGGCAGTCAGCACAGAGGTTGTTGTTGGGTTTCTTTTTTCTTCTTCTTTTTTTTTTTAGCAGTGCCAAGAATAGAACCCTTCACACTCACAGCACAAGTGTTCTATACCACTGAGATGCATTCCCAGGCACAGATCTCAAGCATTTTTTTTAACACCCAACCCTTCATATCAGTATATAAATGAATACAGGTGGTCCCCAAATGCCTCTCAAACTGTGAGGAACAGACAGACCCTGACCACCGTAGGGTGGTGGTCAGACCAAATAACCAGATGCCTCTCACAAGACCCATGACTGCCCTAAAAACCAGGACATTCCTAAGCAAACGTCAATCTCTAAAACTATAGGCTAAGTAAAGAGTGATGTCCTTTTAAATGGATTGGTTAGGAAAGTATGTATTATTACAAATCTATTGGCTATGAAATGTGCGGGCTCTGCTGTAATGCTGGTGAAGGCCTATATAAGATCTTCTTTCGAGAAGCTCAGGGTCTTGTTCAACCTGCTGGACCTGCATGTCCCCGTAGGCGGCTCGACCCTGGCTAGCCAGTCTTACAATAAACCCTGCTTGCTGTTTGCAGTCTCTGGAGTCTCTTTGTCATTAAAGGGAGATCTCCATCTGCGCCCTAACAAAACCTCCTCCATCCCCTGTATCGTAGGTACCCTAGCCAGCCCACATTCTTTCTTCTCCTTCGTCAGGGCATGAGGTGCCTGCTTTTTTGTGGCCTATGCAGTGAATTAGGTTTTTCATTAATCTCCCTGTCTCTTTCACTTCCACTCCTTAGTTTAATATTTTTTAAGATATTTTGTCAAATTCCATTAATTGGTTGGTCCCCCCCGCCCCCTCCTGAAGATGTCTTCCTTGGTTTCTTCAGTTATTATAAGGTGCCCTGAACCCTCTCTTCTGGGCCCCTGTTTGCCTGCCTCAGGGGGGTTTACAGAATGGCGCGTCTCTTCCAGAGGCCTGCAGAAAGCTCCACAGCAGGAGTGCTGATGTATGAGGATCTCTCACCTCTTGGCCTGGTGTTTTCAGGTAAGACCAGGCAACCAAGATTCTCTACTCCTGAGCAGGCATCGTTGTTGCGATTTAATCATTTTCATGTGGGAGCCACTTTTCTTTCTTATTTTTCTTTTCTGCTTTCCCCAGCTCTAAAACTGTGATCTCCGGGAGGTCAATCATCCTGTCTGAATTTGCTTACCTATTGTTTTCCCACGTCTAGCACCTAGCCAGGAACTAAACAAGTACTTATAGGTATTTGCAAATCAATGAGCAAATCTAATCTTCCTTTTGTTACTGTTATTGTTCTTTCCTTCTCTGCAAACCTTTTCCACTTCTGCCTGGTTAATAATCCACGTAGAAGGGAACCTGCAAGGTTCTCTAGGATTGGACTATTTAGGTCAAATTTATACCAGGAATGGAGACACTCACATCCTCAAAAAATGTGGAGAAACACCCTTTGCACAAAAAAGCCAATATTCAGTATGTGCATTATTATCATTCAGAATTTCTTTGTTTTAAATATGCATTTAATTTGTGTTATTCCCTGCATTTGAAATATGCAATTTATAGTACTATAATGTCAGAATGTTAAGGACAGAAGATCACAATTTAGCATATCACATAATTATAGTGCATTTCTGAACTACCAATATGGAGATGGCAAGGATTTACAAATGAAATTACTTGGTCAAGTTATGCTAAGAAAAGAAAAGTGCTCAAAGATAAAATTTTGCAACCAATAACCAGTTTCTCTTATGGTTGAAATCCTCGTTCTGTATATTTCAAAGAAATTTATCATCAGTCTCCATTACTTAGAAAAATAAGAAAAAACAATGATGTCAGCTTTAAGCAATTAAAGAGAATTAAAGATAAAAAGAGAATAACTGAATGCTTATACACTTTGGAGATATTTTAGAGTTTTCAAAATAATTTCTAGGATTAGAAAAGTAATAATAATCCATTAATATAAATGGGGAAGGGAAGAGAGATAGTATAGCAGGTAAGGCACTTGTCCTAGGTTTAATCTCAGCATCCTTTATGGCCCTTGATTCTACCAGGAGTGATCCCTGAGTGTAGAGCCAGGAGTAAGTCCTGAACGCAAGCAGGTGTAACCCAAAAAAAAAGAGGAATTTTTAAAAAAATGCAGAAATTATAAGGCAATAGCACATATTCATTACAAAGAAGAAAGTAAAGATTTCCAAGTCTTGGTCTAAGTATGTAGATGTGAAAGTACTGCCCTTACTTCATTTTCTTTTGTATTTTCTTAAAATAGCATGTGGGGCAAATAGAAATGTTTAGAAAGATGAGACACTTCATTAGAAATGGAAGGGATTTCTTTCTGCTCTAAAATTTCTTGGAAATATCATGTACCTGGGGAAAAGAGAAATGCTTATAATCAAGCTAAGAAGAATTAAAACATTTCAAAAAATTATGTTGGTCTAAGTACATATATAAGTGTATACGTGTGTGTGCATTTGATCAGAGAAGGCAGAGCACACCTTGTATATTTTCATGCTGCACTTGAGTTAAAGGTGATTAAAAATCTTAGAAGCCAACTCCTCTGATTTCCAAATGAATTGTTACATCATTTATAATATAAATGTTGAGTGCCAGATTGTAGCAGAAACTATAGAAAATGCTAGAGATACAAGAGGGAATAAATCAAAGTCCCTAGTCTCAAAGACTTTATATTCTAGTGGAGGGAGAAAGAGTCTCTGCCAGCAAGAAAAAAAAAGTATAATATGTTTGTTATTGTTAACAGAGATAGTATACATATATGTGTGTTTGTTTGTGTTTATATATATTTGTGTATATACATACGTGTGTGAAACACATGTGAAGGACTTCTTAAGAAATGCATTTAAATATGGTAATATTTGAGTAGAGGGCATGTCCCTGAGGATAAATTGCAGAGTAGTA
This sequence comes from Sorex araneus, assembly GCF_027595985.1. Taxonomy (NCBI): domain Eukaryota; kingdom Metazoa; phylum Chordata; class Mammalia; order Eulipotyphla; family Soricidae; genus Sorex; species Sorex araneus. The sequence goes on along the minus strand of NC_073302.1, from coordinate 27,831,872 downwards.
GGAAATACACTTCAAGGGTAATGGTGACAAGATCCTATCAAGCCCTATTGTCCAAAATAATCCCACATAGGATGGCTTTGGTGCTGTATGAATGGGAACACCATAGCCTGTCAGTCACTCAGTCTAACTTTAATATTTGGGCCATAGAAAATAAACCTCAAGGGGTCAAAGGTAGAAGCAGAAAGATAAGTCAGAAAGCTATTGGAATAATGAAGAGTGCCTTGACCTAGATTAGTGATAAAGGAAATAGGGACTGAAGTTGAAGGATAATTTTTCGTTTGGTTTTTTTATTTTGGGCCACACCCATTACTCTGATGGGATTCTGGATTACTCTGATGGGATTCTGGGAAACAACCTATCAGCTGTTGCAAAGCAACAAGCGCCCTACTCTCTCTCCGGCCTCCAACAAGTTTGGAAGATGAACTAATTTTTAGTATGAAATAACCAGGAGATAAGAATGACTCTGGGGTTTTTTTTAAAAAATGAACTGCCATTTACTTTCAAAGAGAATTTGGGAAAATAGAAAGCAAAGATTTAGCTCTGGATAGCACTAGACAAAATATAAATCACGTCAACCTGAAGATATAATTTTTGAAGTAGCTAATTGCATATTTATGGTAACTCATGAATGAACAATTAACATTGAGTGTGGGTTTAGATAGCCAAAGGAAGAATTCTGAGAACTGAGATTAGATCTCTCCCATGGGTAGAGGTAGGAAAATGAGGGGTGTCTCTTACAGGAGATTGAGAGTGAATGACTTCTGGGATTGATGGGAAACTGACACTCAGAAGTCAACTGAAGGGCACTTTCAAGGAGAAGGCATTGTGCTGACATGGAAGATGGAATCTGATAAGGAGATTTGGCCAAAAGTTAGACTGGATTTTTGGCTCAAACGTCCTTTTTTTTTTTTTTTTCATAATACCATCTTCCTTTTACTTCATTGTTATCTTGTCTGAGCTATGGCTAAGATTCCTTGGCTGGAGCGATAGCACAGCGGGGAGGGCGCTTGCCTTGCACCCTTTCACGCGGCCAACCCAGGTTCGATTCCCAGCATCTCATATGGTCCCCTGAGCACCGCCAGGGGTAATTCCTGAGTGCAGAGCCAGGAGTAACCCCTGAGCATCACCGGGTGTGACCCAAAAAGAAAAAAAAAAAAGATTCCTTGTCTCACTCTGAAAAAGTTCTGGTTTACAGTCAGTTTCACTAAAAATGTCCATAGAAAGTGCAAAGAAAGATATATTGGTTTGCCCTAAATAGACCCAGGACAATGATTTAAGAAAAACAAATAAAAGATATGTTAATGAGCATCTTACTACAGCTAGCAACCGTCTCAGTTTTATGGGAACATTCTAAGGAAACAAGTGACTACACTTCAGCATCCTCAGGAGGGTCAAGCAGGGACCGGAGAGATAGAACAGTGGGTAAGGTGTTGGCCTTGCATGTGGTCAGCTAGAGTTCAATTTTCCACACCCCACCCCATGTGCCCAGCCATGCCTGCAGTGATCTCTGAGCCAGAGTCAGGAATAAGTCCTGAGCGGGGTGTGGTCCAAAACCTAAAAAACAAACAAAAAAGGAGGGTCATGCAGAAGTTATCCATAAACTCTTTTATCGAGAGTTGCCTGAAGGGGATTAAATATTTAGCATCTCCCTGTGTATATCTTAGAGTGCTAGCAGATGATCCTAGGTAGAAAGAGAAAGGACAGATCTTCAGGTGGGAAGCTGTCTGCAGGTCCCAGATATGGTCATCACAGCTGCAAGAGAAGACAGAGAAGGGCTGGGTGAACATGGGTGTCTGCTGTTGAAGAAAATACAGATGTTTGTGGTTGTATTTCTTTTATACCACCTGGTAGCACAATGTCTAGAATTTGTTTCTTTTTAAATGGTGAACTGAAAAACATTTTTAAAGGCTTGTTTTCTTTTTTTATTTTAAAATTTCCCTCTCGGAGAGCCCGGCAAACTACCAAAAGTATCTCGCCCACACAGCAGAGCCTGGCAAGCTACCCGTGGTATATTCGATATGCCAAAAAACAGTAACATCAAGTTTCACAATGAAGACATTACTGGTGCCCACTCGAGCAAATTGATGAACAACGGGACAACAGTGCTACAGTGTATTTTAAAATTTATTATTTGCACCCATGTACTACCAAATTAGACATCATCCAACTAAAATAAATATTTAATGCTTATATATGTTTTAGAAGTATACAAGTTTATGTAACATATTACTAAAATAAAATTATTAGTAAATTCATCCAATAATCTATTATCACTAGGGTAAGAAGCAAGTACTTCTCCCTACGGTAATTCTACTGACTACTGATTGAGCGTGGGACCGAAGTAGGATACTATAATGAGTAGGGCATTTGCCTTGCATATGGCCAACAAGGGTTTGGTCCCTGGCATCCTATATGTTCCCCTGAGCCCTGCAAGGAGTAAATCCTGAGTGTAGAGCCAGGAGTAATCCTTAAGCATTGCCAGCTTTGCTGAGTGTGGCACAAAAACAAACAAAAATTTGAGCTTTATTCAAAAGATTAAGCAGATTGATAGATATATATCTTAGAAAGACTTCTCTTAGTCATGCTGATGGCATTGCTTTGCCTCTTGTAGAACAGCTCTTATCCAGTCATTGGTATTTCACTGGCCTACTGTTTGTTTTATTTTGTTTTGTTTGGGGGCCAGCCACATCCCCTGATGCTCTGGGTTTACTCTTGGCATTGAATTCAAGGGTCACACCTAGTGGAGCTCAGAGGGCCATGTAGGATGCCAGGGGTTGGATGCATGCAAGCAAGCACCTTACCTCTATCTATTGGGAGGATATTAAAGAATCCACAGAATTAATGGTTTTCCAAGATGTTTCAAAGCCAAAAACAAAAGGCAAAACACTTGTTTTGCTTTTATCTTCTGACTGCCGTGTTACTGATGAATAACATACCTACTTTAACCCACTCCCAAATATACATTTATGTATTTCTGAATGCTAATCTGAAATCTTCTAGGGTTCTTTTCTATCCATTTTCACCTTATTCAGTTTTCTTCTGCTGCATTTTGCCTTTTGTATTGAACGTTGCTGCTATTGTTGTGGTGCTCAGGAGCTGCACCAAGTATTACAGAAGATTGAGCTCAGAACCTCACAAATGCAAGGTATGCACATATGCAAGATGTGCAAGGTATGAGTGTGTTCCCCATAAACTTATTTTTGTAATTCAGCCCAAATCCTTCATAGAACTAGAGATAGAAATAAAGATGACAGGTGGTTTGTTAGCTAGCTGGGAAGATAAGTAGAAACAGAAAAAATTACTTTTGAGTGTTTGAAAAAGAATGCTATAATTGTTGATTAAATCCTTTATAGGTTCAATAAAAATAAATCAGCAAATTAGCTGCTACAGGAAAACGTCATGCATGTATTCTAATTTCAAGAGCATGTTCTCTGTTTCTCATGATAGAACAGGTCAGATGCCAACTTGGGTGTGTAAATTCATCCTGAATGAACACTAACTATGGACAATTGATTGAATAATGACAAAGATCGATTCATCAACCTAATCTAACTTTGAAGAGGCTAGTAGTTAACAAGGGGCGCATCCTCTCGAGTTGAATGAGGAACTATTCCTGAAGAAGCTATGGGACAGTAAAACCAACCAATCGGAAGCTGCGAGATCTGGAGATTGGCAGGCACTACAGACACAAAGGAGACATAGGAATTGGTTCGCATAGTTATGAAGTCCATGAAGAACCACAGTCTGCAGCCTGCAAGCTAAAGAACTTGGAAAATCAATACTATAACTCCGTTTGAGTCTTGAAAACAGGAATTTAAGAGGTCACTGATATAATTCCCAGAGTCTGAAGGCAAGAGGACCAGGATTTTGAGTTCCCACCTCAAGAAGACAGGAGAGCTTACCTTTCCTCTTAATTTGTGCTATGGGGGTCACCTCAATGATTAAATGACTCTACTGGAGGATCGTCCTTACTCAGTTTATTGAATCAAATGCTAATCCCTAGGAAACGTTTCCACAGATTCAAGCAGAACAAATATACTGCCAGCAATCTGAGCATCCTTTAGCTAGTCAAGTTGACATTGAAATGGATTGTCCAGCTATATTAATAATTATATTTAAAAGTACGATAGCCGGGGTGTGTGTTACCCTTTACCACAACAAAAATAGCAACAATAATGAAAAGTAGGGATGCTAAAAAATAAATTAATTCAAAGTAATAGGGGCTGGAGCGATATCAGTGTAGGTAGGGCGTTTGCCTTGCACACGGCCGACCAGGGTTCAATTCCTTTGCCCCTCTTGGAAAGCCCAGCAAGCTACCAAGAGTATCTCGCCGCATGGTAGAGCCTGGCAAGCTCCCCGTGGCCTATTCAATATGCCAAAAACAGTAACAACGAGTCTCACAATGGAGACATTACTGGTGCCTGCTCGAGCAAATCGATGAGCAATGGGATGACAGTGACAGGTGAACATAAAATATGAAGTATCAGGTACATATCTGAAGAAAGACAATTGAGATATAATGACTCTGGGGATTTTGCAAAGTTAAAAAAAACTTTGTCCAGTCAGAAAGTCCAGTCAGAAGTACAGATTTTGTTCTTGTTTTTAATGGAAAGGAAAGATAATAAGTTACTTGCAGATTTTTTGAACCACTTTCTGATGGAAAAGAGTCTACATTTTTCCAGAGAGAAGCTGCTTGAGGGTATAAACTGAGGAATAAGCATTTTCATGTTCTTGATAAGTACAAAAACAACAGAAGCACTGTTTATTGCTTATGGGGCAACAAAACTGGTTTACAGCAACAAATTTCAAATACTACATAAAGAACTTTATAAATGAAGCAATGGTCTTTCAAGGTATTGAGTCTATCAATGAAAATGCCCCAGATGTGAAAATAATAAGGTGTAGTGGGACATAGTAAAAACATAGGCTCTAAGATGAGGCTGGCCTGGGTTCCACCTCTGTGGATTAGCTGTGTGACCTCAGACAATTGTTTAACCTGTCTTGGTCTCAATTTCTATCTGTAAATGATGTGTGATAGTAACTAGCTTTCAGTTTTGCTGTGATTTTTAAGTTGAGATAATGTTTGTGAGGAGGACAGTATTTGGGACAATAGTAAACATTCAACAAATCATAATAATTATTCTGGCAGAAGCTGTTTTACAGCTTTCCAAGAATGTTGTGAAAGGGATACTTAAATTAAAGGGGAAGTTGAATAAGTGATCTCTCGATCTTGCTCAATGCAAAGATTTTTTGATTCTGTGGTTTCTTGGCACTATTCTATAGCCTTAGTATTTTATAAATGGTTCCAGAATTGCATTTGTCTCGCTAAAGTGAAAGCATTAAATTAAAGGAAGCCTCAAGCTTCTCAGTAGAAAGGACTGTCTCTTGTTCATCTTTACACCTCCAAATGCCAAGCACACTGGCTGACATATGGCAAATAGCACTGCATTCACTGCATGAATAAAAGCAGGATCAGACAAATATTTAATTCACCTCAACGCATAGAAAGTATCTGCCATCACAGAAAATTCAAGCACATATGCTTGATCAAATCTTGATCAGACCATGCTTCCTTAAAGCTAAAATAAAAAAGCAAACGATGAAGATTATACTTTACAATATCTCTAACCTCAGCTACTTCAATGATAAACGTTTGCTGAGCACCTACTATGAGCCAGCTGTTTTCATACATAATCTTGTTGGATCTGTTAATGTACCTACAAAGTTTGATATGATCTAATTTGCAGATAAATTGAATTGCTGAAAGCTTAAAAATATTCTAATCACACAGTTAATAGAGTGACATATACAGGACGTGGATCTTTATGAAATACCTGAACCATTAGAAAGACAGTGAAATATTGAAGTCTCAGGTTAGGGAGAAAGCTCAAAGGGCTGAAACCTAGGATCAATCCCCAGCACCAAGCAGCCCTATAAGTACTACTTAGAAAGGCCTCCAAATGATAATTATTAAGTCCCACAATAGTTATTTTTTCTCCCTTAAACCTGCATTGATACCATCAACTTTATAAAAAATTATCTATAAAAGTATTCTTTTAGATATTTTCCTATGCAGTTACATAATTGCATGGTACGATTTATAAACATAATATTTATAGTATAAATGTACTATATAATGTATTTATATAATATTTTTAATTTAAATAGGACATTTAAAATTTTTATGTTGTCTTGTAGAGTTCTCCATGTAAATACAAACAAATCTGTTCTATATATAATGAGAAACAGAAATTTATAAATTTATACAGGATGATATATAAAATAATTGGACTGTGGCTAAGCATTTAAGTAGCATCATATTTTCTCTTACTAGAAAAAAAAAGCTATAACAAATAACTTTATGCATTTACCCACAATATCTCTACAGATGAATTTTAAGAAGCCAAGTTTCTGAGACAGAAGCTTAGAATATTTTATATTTTGATAGATAATGTTCACCAACCTGAAGTGCAGATTTGCATTTCTATAAATCCAGCACGTGTATGCCCTCATGAAATTGGATAATAGCATCAATTAAAAATATTTGTTATAGGCCTGCCAAGGGGGCAAGCTGGGGCATGACAGGGACCCTGGGGACGCTGGTGGTGGAATTGGTATTGCAACATTGAGCACCTGAAAACAGTACTATTGTAAACAACTTTGTAAATCGTGGTGTCTTAATTAAAAATAATTATCACTGTCATCACATTGCTCATCGATTTGCTCGAGCGGGCACCAGTAATGTCTCCATCGTGAGACTCATTGTTACTGTTTGTGGAATACACCACAGGTGAGACTCATTGTTACATTGTGGAATACACCACAGGGAGCTTGCCAGGCTCTGACGTGGGGGAGAGATACTCTCAGTAGCTTGCTGGCCTCTCTGAGAGGGGTGGAGGAATTGAACCCAGGTCAGCCATGTGCAAGGCAAACGCCCTACATGCTGCGCTATTGATATTTTAAAAAATATTGGACAGGGGCTGGAACAATAGCACAGCAGGTAAGGCGTTTGCCTTGCATGCAGCCAACTGGAGTTCAATTCCCAGCATCCCATATGGTCCCCTGAGCACCGCCAGTGGTAGTTCCTGAGTTTATAGGAACTCAGGAATAGCGGTAGTTCCTAATTTATATATAAATTATATATAAATATATATAAATATTGTCCAATATATATATGTATATATATATTGGACAAAGCTTGGAGGAAAAGCTCAGGTACTCAGAACATTGCCCTTGCAAGCATATAGTCACAAATTCAAATCCACGATGTCCCATATGTATCGAGTTTGATCCTGGTACTCTGCTAAGGCAGCTCTGGTGTTTGATCCCCAGCACCTGAAGTGATTTACGTAGTGTGTATTATAACCATGAAAAGGATCTGTACCTATGTGAGGCGTGAGTTGGATCCATAACATCACAAAAAGGGGGTGAGACTGAAATTCCAGGACAGATAACTGAAAATATGTGCAAGCAGCCCGACCAGAAAGTGTAAACCTTGCTGAGCATGTGTATGAAGCCTGCGGCAACCCCCTCCACCAACAACCATGACCTGTGACCTTCAACTAAGGCGTTTAACCCCACGCAAGCTTGTGTGCAACCATTGCAACTAAAGGAGCATACGCCTCCGTGAGCAGCTAAAAATGTATAAGTTGGGGGGCTGGAGCGATAGCACAGCAGGTAGGGAATTTGCCTTGCATGCGGCCGACCTGGGTTCGAATCCCAGCATCCCATATGGTCCCCTGAGCACCACCAGGAGTAATTCCTGAGTGCATGAGCCAGGAGTAACGCCTGTGCATCGCCGGGTATGACCCAAAAAGCAAAAAAAAAAAAAAAAAAAAAGTACAAGTTGGGTCTGGAGGGATAGTACAGAGCGTAAGGTACTTGTCCTGCATCCTGCTGACTCAAGTTAGAATTCCCAGCACCACCTATAGTCCTGCCAAGAATTGCTCCTGAGCGGAGTCAAGACCATTCCCTGAGCACTGCCTGGTAGAGCCACCAACACCATTCACCCCTCGGTAAGTAAATGTGCAAGCACCATATTGATTGTTTTGATACAACTCCTCACACTCCATATCACCCCACTGTCATTGCAACAGCATCGTCAACAACAAAAGTGAGGAGCTGGGAGGAAATTATCCACATTTGACAATCTGACAAATGAAATTTTGTTATCATCATCATAAATGTGATCTCCATGGTTATTACAGATGCAGTCTTTAAATGTATTTTGCTCATTTTGTATGCTTTTAGTGAATTTCTCAATATATTTCATGTTCATTAAAGTGTCCTTTTCATTTGCATTTGTATTTTTGAGAGGGATGGTTTGGGGGCCATACCCTGCAATGCTCAGAGGTCACTCCCGGCATCCAGGAATGAACCAAATTCAATTGCATGCAAGACAAGTATTCTAACTCCTATACTATCTCTCTGGCCCAATATTGTAATTTTTATAACTGATTTTTAAAATTAAATTAGTGAAGCTTTTTGCAAATAGTACCAATCTTTCCTAATCTTTGTTGCAAATACCTTTTCTAGGTTTTTCATTTGTCTTTAAATTTTTTTTTATCTGTGGAATTTATTATGTAGATTATCAGCTAATCTTCTGGATTTTATATAATTTTATGAGATTCTTTCACATCCATGATTATTAAAACATCTCCCACCCCCAATGACTCCCAGTACATTAGAGTTTTTTTTATGTATCTGGAATTTGAGGGGGGACAAGGGAAGGGTACAGGCTATAGAATGGAATATAACTATTTCTTTCTAAATATAACTATTTCTTGTCAAACTGAGATATTAGGGCAGAAAGAAAGTGTCTGTGTCCAGGGCTGTAGTGATAGCACATCGGGTAGGGTGTTCACCTTGCACACAGCCAACCCGGATTCGATTCCCAGCATCCCATATGGTCCCCTGAGCACCGCCAGGAGTAATTCCTGAGGGCATGAGCCAGGAGTAATCCCTGTGCATTGCCGGGTGTGCCCCCCCCCCAAAAAATGTGTCTGTGTCCTTAAAATCATTGCTGCATCAAAGAATTTAACAAACCAATAAACTTTAGACTCCCTTAGAAGTAAATCAGGTCTAAGCATCCATCAATTTAGCGTTCTCTAAGGTTGACTACATCCAACCTATCGAGATGTTATTGGCATATGGGAAATTTATTGACTTTTGTGTTTCCTTTTGCCTCAATTTCCTATCAAACTCTAATGAGTTCTATTCATTCTTAGAGGATTTTTTGGGTTTCTAATTTTCATTTGCAAATAATGATCACTTAGTCCTAATATTATTTCTTGAATCATTTCAAAGGATCTCAAATATCAGTAGCATATTTAATTGTATCAGTGGAAAGCAACATTTTCCTTTTAAATTCCTGGCCATAATGGGAATGCTTCTCTTATTTCAGTAGTAAGATTTGGCTGTAATTTCCTAGTGATGTTCTGATGCTAGGAAAAAGGTATTCTTCTAAGTCATAGATTACTAAGAACTCAATTTTGTTTTCTTTTGCTTTGTTTTTCATCACAAATGAGTTTTCAATTTTTATGTAAATTTTTTTGGAAAAACTTTCTTTTGACTTAAGAACTAAAATTTCATTGATATAATATTCATGACTTTGATTCTCTGTCTGTAATTCACTTTTCTTATCATACAGGTCTTTGGGCCAGACCAGTTTATGCTCAGGGCTTACTTCCTGGCTCTGCACTCAGGGATCACTCCTAGCAGGGCTCAGCGGACTGTACTGCTGTTCTGTTGCATTCTAGGTAAGCATGTTAACTGCTATGCACTCTGGTCCTCTTTCCTTATTTTAATGTGACAAATTTGTAGGTTTTAAAATCAGGTATCTCTCTTTTATTTGATAATTTAATTGATAAATCTTATCTACTAATTTACACCTAATTTTTCTTTTGATGTTCAATTTTTTTTTAATTTATTTTTAAAAATTGTGTGGTGGTGTGGATCCTGCGGCTGCTGCTCTGATGGAACCAGAGGGTATAGTGCTGAGTGAAATGAGTCAAAGAGAGGACATATATTGAGATATTCTCTCCCAGAAGTGGAGAATTAAGAAACTCAAAAAAAGGTACCAAAAGGGACCCATGATAACACTGACTGAGTTTGTTAAGTGGCGGATGAGTAATGAAAGGGGACCTGTAGATAGTACTGGAGAGATGCTGATACTCTTGCGATGAGTATGGAAGAGCAATGATTTATGTCTGGAACATTACTATAAACAGTATTGCAAATCACGGTGCCTAAATATTTTTTTGGGGGGGTCACACCTGACAATGCACAGAGGTTATTCGTGGCTCTACACTCAGGAATTACTCCTGGCAGTGCTCAGGGGACCATATGGGATGCTGGGAATCAAACCTGGGTTGGCCGCGAGCAAGGCAAACACCCTACCCGCTGTGCTATCGCTCCAGCCCCACAGTGTCTAAATTTTAAAAAAATATGTAAACTGGGGACTAAAGGATAGGCTGTGCATGTGACTCAGTGGTAGAATTCATGCTTGGATATGTAAGACTCTGGGTTTGATCTCCAACATCATACAGCCTCCTAAGTGTCCAAAAGTACACCTAGTAACTCCTGAGATTCTGAGAATGACCACTGCAGCAATTGATTTTAGAATTTGGAAGGGGAGACTTTTGGCTTCTTTAACTAAAAATGCTTGAAGAGGGCTAGAAAAAGAACTAAAAGAACTCAAAGAACTGAATGCATGCTTTGCAGTCAGAGGCATAGCTTCACTTCCTGGTATCACCTGGTTCCCTAAGCACCACAAGGGATGACCCATACTCCTCCAACCACCACCACCACCACCAACCACAGAGTCAGGGATAGCCCCTGAGCATTACGCCGTAAGGCCCAAATACAAACAAAAGAAATGGAAAAAAATGAAAACGTTTGAAGAAACGAATTAACATGAATATACTTTTATTTGATTATAACTGGATCACATGACATAGGTTTTGTAGCATTTTTATTGCATTTCTATAATTGTAGATACATTTAGTGTTTTTAGTAGACTGCGTATGTGTGCCTGTGCGTTTCTGTCCTTTGGCAGTTAATTTATAGGTTTATTGCAGTCTGATCTATTATTTGACCTACAGCATGTTATCAAATTCATAAGGCTTTTATTTTTATGGATCAATACTGGCCAAATTTTACAAATGTTCTATGGTAGTGGAAAAGAATATCAGACACACTATTCTACACATGTATCTGTAATTGAGTTTAATCAGTGGGTTATTCAGTTTCTCCATATTCTTTTGAATTTGAGGACCATTAAATTTGTCATTTTGGGTAAGGATTATAAAAAAAACAATTATCTTTAGAAGTTTGTGAACCTCTCTTTGTATATATAACAGTTTGTGATTAACACATTAAAAATAATATTATTAAGTATAAAATGTGGATTATTTCCATTATAAATTTTTTTTCATTTTAGTGTTTTTAATCTTGAACTTTATTTTGTCTGCTTTTACATTACATTTTTGTCAGTTTGGGGGCCGCACTCAGGCTTAGCATTTATTCCTGGTTTCTGTTCAGGGATCACTATTAGCAAGGCTTGGGAGACCATATGAAGTGTCAGGGATTAAATCTCTCTCAGCTATTTGCAGGGCAAGCACCCAACCTGCTGTTCTATCTCTCTGTTCTCTGTATTTTCTCCTGCCTTTCCTCTTCAGAGCTTTTACCTGATTTTTAATTATTGTCTTTCAAGAAATTTATTGCGCTAACATTGGCTTATATTATTATGAAGGTTTCAAGCATATATGATTATTGTGTTTAATTTTCAAAAAGTTCTAATCATGTAGTTGCTTTTTTTTCAACTGAGTGAACATAATAAAATAGTATTAACACTTATTTTTAGGCATACAGTGTTACTGTACCAACAGGTACCATGCCTTTCTCTATTCTCTCTACATATTTCTTGCCCCCACCCCAAGCTCTTCCCCCAGATTACACACACACATACACACACCAGCATGCTTAGTTACCTCAGTTTTGTGATTAGAAGCTAAGGGTTTGTTTTCACTGACCATTGTCTATTTCTTTGCTTTTGTCTATGACTTTCTCATATGAGTGAAATCTTTGGTATTTGTCTTTCTCTTGACTTATTTCACTGTACATGACATTCTCTGGTTCTACCCATGTTGTAGCAAATAGCACAATTTCATCCTTTCTCATCACTGAGTAGTATTCTTGTGTGTGAACGTGTCTACTGTTTGGGCTTTGTATTATTTCCAGATCTGTACTAATGAAAACAGTGCTACAGTGAACCATTGATTGTTTTCAGCACTTTGATTTATTTTTAATTAGAGTTTTTGTGTTCTTGGGATAGATACAAGGAAGAATTACTGGATCATATGGTAGTTCTATTTTCAATGGTTTGAGAAGTCTTTGTACTACTTTCTTCAGACTGAACCAGACTGTACACCCAAGAACAGTGAATAAGGTTTCCTTATTTCACCATGACTTCACCAACACTTTTTTGTGGCCTCAGTGAGGTGGTATCTCATTGTTTTGATTTGAATTTTCTTGATAATTACAACTTAGTTTTATTATGACCTATTTAAAACTCTTTTCCACCACCACCAATTTAGTACAATTCTTGACTTAGGGCAGTATTCAAACACAATAAGTTATCCTGCAAAAAGTTCCAGGGGTGATTCCTAGACATTTAAAAACAGTGCATTTAAAACTCTTGAGTTTTAGTTTTTTGTTTTGGGATTTGGGGGGGTCATACCCAAGAGTATTCATGGGCTTTTGCTGACTCTGTGCTTACTGATCATTCCTAGTGGTTACATGGTATCTGAAATCAAACTACGTTAGCTGAATATAAGTCAAGTTCTAGAACCCTAAAACTGATATTTTTTTTTCATATACTCACATGTTGTTTAACACACAGCTTTCAAAAACTGCTGGATTCTGTGACCCTGAGGGTCAAGGGAGAATACAGATTAGGTTAGCAACCCACTTAATAAACCATTAATAAATATATAGTTTATTTATGATTATTTATTTGATATTTATCAGTATTAGTTTCTGTCTCAAGAGAAAAATTACATCCATTAACTTGTATTCTGAAATGACTTGAAGATATTAAACAAATGCTTTTAATTCTCACATCTTATTTGTAACATTGTATTTGAGTTTTCTATTATCAAAGGCTCTCATTTGTATTCTTTTCTTAGTGCTTTCACCACATCAGCTGAATTTTCTTTCTCCTCTTCACCTTTATGAATTTGAAATCACTACTATATTACTGTAATTGCTTTCTTAATTAGGATTTAAAAAATGTTAAGGCATGAACAACTTCATAAGACTCAGAATCTTAAATCTGTCTAGAAAAAAGTTGGTACAAAGTTTGGAATATGTTTATAACTCGCTAAGTTGTCTATAATTTTGTGAAATGGTAAAGTCACCCTTGGGAGCATATATTAAGTGATTACATGTGTCCTTGTTGAAAGAACTTTTGCTTAATTTATACATATACATGCAATATATTTAATTAAAAATATAAGCAATATTGTAATCTCTTTAAATATAAAGAGAAAAATCAGTTAATAAGAATAACTAACCACCGTAAGTAAAGCCAACATACATTTGTTAGTTAAAAGAAGTGAAATCACCTGAAAACACCCTACAACATATAAAATTATATGTAATAAAGATGGTATTTTAATTAGGTAGATAAGAAAGGAGACTTTTAAAGCAATGCTGTGGCAATTAGTTTATGATTTTGGAAATAATTATGCTTAATTTCTACCTCATATTGAAAGTAATTCTACCTAGATTACAGAATTAAGTGTAAAAACTGACCAATCCTAAAATTGATAAAAGAGAAAAATATAGAGGGCTGGAGCAATAGTACAGCAGGTAGGGCACTTATGTTGCACATGTTTGATCCTATGGTTGATCCCATCCCCATCACGCCAATATGGTTTCCTGAGTAAGCCAGGAATAAGTCTAAACACTTGGGGGGAAAAGTACATGAATAATTTTCCCAATGATTAGGGATTTTAAATGTTCTTCTTGTATTATACAAAAGGTAGACAGGATAAAGAAATTGATTGAGAATCAGGGAAATGGGGCAAAGGGCTAGAGCATATATTTTTTATATAGGAGCATTGGGTTCAATGCACAGCACCACATAATCCCCCAAGAACTGCTGTGAATAATTTCTGAGCACCTCCATGTGCACTGCCTATAAAAGAAAGATAATGACTGACAAATTTAAACACAAGAAAATTAATATATATATGAGGAAATTATTAAAGTGAAGATCAAATAAACTTTAAAATTACTTAATAACATTTGATGGGGTTAATATCCTCAATTTAAAAATGAGACTCAAATCAAATAAAAACAAACAATACTACATAAAAATAGAAAAGTACATGAGCTATCAAATCAGAAAAAGAGAAACATAGAAGAAAGATTTATTACCAGTTCTTTATCAGGGAACTGAATATTATGTTCCTTTTCAATTTTATTTTCTGTATTTGTTAATTTTGAAAAATAAGTATTTAGAAACCTGTTGATAGAAATAATAGCAAAAAAATTATTACAGTGGGAAGTTTTTTGTTTTATTTTTGTTTTTGTTTTTTTGCTTTTTGGGTCACACCTGGCAATGCACAGGGGTTACTCCTAGCTCTGCACTCAGGAATTACTCCTGGCGGTGCTAGAGGGACCATCTGGGATGCTGAGAATCGCCCTACCCGCTGTGCTATGCTGTACTATCCTCCAGTCCCCTACAGTGGGAAGGTTTTATTTGTTTGTTTGTTTGTGGTTTTGGTCACACCCAGCTGTGCTCAGGGTTTACTCCTGGCTCTGCACTCTGGGATCACTCTTGACAGGCTCAGGAGGCCATACGGGGTACCAGAGATTGAATGTAAGTCAGCTGCATACAGGACACACATCCTACCTGATATAGTATCTTTCCAGCCCCTAGAGAGTTTAATACTTAATAATGGAGTAAAATGGTACTTTCTAAGTTACTGTAAGTCAAGTTTATGTCCCAGACCTCTTTGAATGATCTTGGGCAAGTCATTGGATTAACTTGAGACTTAGGTTTTCCAAGTATAAAACAGCAGACATTATCTTCACACCAGAAATTGCCATGAGAACTATTTTGAAATGTATTTTTAAATTGTTTGTGGGATTTTAAAAAATGTATACTAGAAATACTTTGAGGGAATCAGAAAACCTATCACTGAGCCTATGGGGTAGAGCTTTCTCTAACTACCATAAGATCATATCCTTTATTTGTTGAGAGTTTATATTCCTGAGTTGCAGTTCAGGTGACCTTCGAGGGAGTGTTTTAGATCTTGCATCTAAAATTACACTAGTGAATGGGACAGGAGCATCTACTGGATTCTGGTCATAGGCAGTAACACTCACTCTAGCACTCTAGCTCCCCCCGACACACACACACACTATTACATGCTTTATCATTCAGTTTGAGTATCTTTGAAGTTAATTTGATTACCAAGTCAATGTTATAGATGTTATAATTCCATGTTCGTGACATTTAAAATTTCCCTAATTTAAAATTCAGTGCTCTGTTGTATATGTCAAATTAAGTACTGACCCAGTGTGTTTTTTCTTGATAATGGAAGTAATTCCTTTGTGAATGCTCTAGGATAAGGGAAAGGCAGAGGACCAAGAAATTCAACTTTTCTTCAACATGGCCCCTGATACGCAGAGTAGTGCTATGTTTCTCTCTTGACATCTCTATCAGTGATACAAACAAAACTACAATTTTTTTCAGGTGAAAGCCCACATGCTTTCTGTGGTGTGTGTGTGTGTGTGATGCAGAGATTAAACCCATGTGTCACTCATGCAAGTTATGCATTTTGCTACTGAGTCACATTCTTACTTGTCCCCTGAACCCGTCTTTTTTTTTTTTTAATAAATTTACCAAACCCTTTTTGATTGAAAGATGAGAAGGAAGTAGAGCAAGAAACCCAACACATTTCCAAGGAATAGAAGATGCTGCTATATAAAGAACACAATTTGGGTTTCTGCTAATCCTTTGAGGCTAGTAGGAAGATGAACTAGCAGTCATCAAAATTATTTAGAGACAACATTAGAATTATTTATTGGTTGATTACACTGCTCGGTATTGTTGGTCATGTAAGGTGCATTATCTTATTTCTAGGAAACTTTAGGAAGAAAGGGAGAATAGATGGAGGGAGACAAAAAGAAAGGGAGCAAGGGCAGGAAGAAAAAGATACCGGGTTACTAGTTCAATACCAGCTCCAAGAAATGTCTTTTGCTATGACAGGCAAATTGGATGCAGTGGAAATTGCCACAAAGAGGAATTGAGTAGGTCTGGATCTTCAATAACATAGTATGTAACCCAGGGCAAATCACTTTTCCTTGAGACCATTTTCTCATCTGGAATAGATCAGTAGTTTTCAAATTGTCCTCTGGCAGAACATTGCAGATCCAGAAGTTAGACTAATGAATAATGTAGCCTCCATGCATTTACCAAAAAATGAAGCAAAATAAAGGTGGTTTATTTTCTATATTGCTGTAACAATTCCCTTATGGTATGAATTTTTGTGAACATACACAACTGATCTTGATTTGAGTCTCAGTGAACAAAATTTCCTCTTTTTTTTAAACCATAATCTCTTCCACTAAAAAAAAGAAACTTCAACTTTATTTTCATATGTCTGGTAGTTCAGTTCTAGCAAATAAAAAAGTGAACTACCAAGCACCAAATAAATAGTGATAAGAGAACTTAGATACAATTCAACATGTTTAGGTTTTAACTTTTATTTTTATTTATTGTTTGGGGGCTACACCCACAGTTACAGATTTCTATGCTCTTCATATGCATTTAAAGAACTTGATAACAAACCTATTGGCAGGTCATTATTTTTCTTTAGAGATGTAGAAATTATGTATGGAGCCCAAGTTCATCATCAATAAGAATAGGAGCTAGAAATGAGTGACTGGACACTTATTGCTAGATTCAGTTTTGTCTTTTTTTTTTAACATGTAATCAACAAATTTTTTTAATTTGCTCCTTGAAATGTGCAGATTTTTTGATATAAACACCACAAACACTACAAATAAACTTATTTTATATTTCAGACATTAAAACAGAAAAACATATCATCAATATCTAACTTTTGTGAAACACTGTTCTTTTTTTAACTAAAACTTTTTGTTCTACAATGTTGTTAATAATGATTTCTCATGGATATAATTCCCATCACAATTTTCAAGAAAATCAAATCCCAACCTAGTAGATAGTAGGTAGCACCTTTACTATTGGAGGAGATCAACTAACTTGGGATTTACAGGAAAATATCTGGTGGATAGTGGATTACCGGATGAAGTTCAAGTCAACTTCAAATCATTACTGTCATAAGTTTTTCCTTAAACCAGTTTTTAAAAGTTACATTTATTTCTAAAGAATTTGAGTACATTCAGAGAGATTTAAACTTTCCATTCTCACCAACCAAAGAACTATAAATTCTGCTTTTTCATTGCCTTAACAACTGGCATTTATATATATTCAATAATTGGGAAATATAAAAATACATGTTATATACACATAGTATTTAGTATTTATTCCCACCAACTTTTAAATATAAAGAGAATTATAGCTTTCACTTGGATAATGTGAAAAGTTTAACTTTTTTCCACCTCAGATATTATTAATTTTCTTCTGATAAGGTTTGGTAATTTTGGTAAAATCTAAAGGTTTGGTAAAATCTAAAGTTTTTTAGATTTTAGTGGAATTGTAAGTTTCAAGAAAATAGGTACATAAATTACTCTTCCTTCAGTTGCTGGAGCAATAGTACAGTGGACAGGTTGTTTGCCTTGTGCATGGCCAACCACGATTCAAATACCTGACACCCCATATGGCTCCCTAAACAGCACCAGGAGTGATTCCTGATGCGTCCCAACAACTAAACAGAAGAAAGAAAGAAAGAAAGAAAGAAAGAAAGAAAGAAAGAAAGAAAGAAAGAAAGAAAGAAAGAAAGAAAGAAAGAAAGAAAGAAAGAAAGAAAGAAAGAAAGAAAGAAAGAAAGAAAGAGAGAGAGAGAGAGAGAGAGAGAGAGAGAGAGAGGGAGGGAGGGAGGGAGGGAGGGAGGGAGGGAGGGAGGAAGGAAGGAAGGAAGGAAGGAAGGAAGGAAGGAAGGAAGGAAGGAAGGAAGGAAGGAAGGAAGAAATTACTAGTCCTGAGTTTTAATCTGCTTCATGCTATTTGCATTGCAAGATCTTAAGTTGAACATTCAATTTCTTTTTCTTAAGTCTTTAATTAAATTACTTTTTTGTTTTTTGAGCCATACCTGTCAATGTTCAAGGGTTATTCTGAGCTATACACTCAGGGATCACTTCTGGTAGTGCTTGGGGGACCATAACGGAGGTTGAAGATCAAACCTGGGCTAGTGGCATACAAGGCAAACAAACACCCTACCTACAGTTCTATTGATGTACTATTGCTCTAGTCCCAGAACATTCAACTTCTTGGGTCCTAAATTTTCTTTTTGTGTATAAAATTTATTCAAAATGCCCACTGAAATCTTTCCATTGTCCCTCTGAAAAGCGAATCAAACTTTGTAAAAGTTATTGGTAGTGGGGCCGGAGCGATAGCACAGTGGGTAGGGCGTTTGCCTTGCATGTGGCCGACCCGGGTTCGATCCCCGGCATCCCATATTGTCCCCCAAGCACTGCCAGGAGTAACCCCTGAGCATCACTGGGTGTGACCCAAAAAGCAAAAAAAAAAAAAGTTATTGGTAGTATTAATTACTAAACTCTTGGAAACATATTTATAACTGCCAGCCACATTAAAAATAGGCTTTTTAAACTTTAACATATTTTAAAATACTTAAAACATAGATAATTGGTAATTTAATTCAAAATAGGTGGTTAATACCCATGAATTATATCTGATAGGTTTGTGTGTGTATGTGTGTACATATACATGTAGAACATATCTATAGTGTATATTTAATCATATAATATGAATAGATGACAAATAAGTTCTATATTTTCCAAATTTTGGAGATAGATAGTATAGTGGGTAGGGCACTTGCCTTGCATGTAGCTGGCTGAAGCACTTCAATAATCTCCTGAACTCACTAGCAGTGATCCCTGAGTGTAGAGTTAGAAGTAAGCCCTGAGTACTGTCTGATATTATCTCCAAATTGAATATATATATAAAATTTCTCCCAACTTTTCATAATGAAAAATCAGGTGTTATTAGCAATGTTTGCTCTTGCCATGTTGGTATATTTCCTTCTTATTTTTGATTTTTGTTTGTTTGGGGGCCCCAGCTGGCTCCAGCCCAGGAAATATTTCCTTTAAAGGTGATTTTTGTAGGAGCGTGATTTATAAAATAGTAAGTGATGATAATGTTATATTTGGTTTCTCACTTAACATGCGGTCTTTTTAAAAATTTGATTACAAAATTTTCAAAATAATTTTAAGCTGTCAATATATCAGTAGATATAGATTATTTATTTATCCATTTCTCTTCTCTTAGTTGCAAATTATTTCCAGTTATTTTACCTGTATCATTCTTGCTTCCTAAATCTTTTCTGTATTTTTTACTGTTTTGCTAGAGTGGATTCTAAGAGGAAGAATTGAGGGGACAGAAAGTGTGACCATTTAAGTCTTTAAATATATACTATTAAGTTGCACTAAAAGGACATGTGCTGATCTTTAATTCCCACTAAGAATATATAACAAAAGAACTTAATTTAGGGGTTTATACAAGTCATCATTAGGCCACATAACCTTTTCTTTTCTTTCTAATTACTAAAGTAACTCATATTTGTAACACACAAAAAATAAACCAAACACCACACTTTTTTTCTACCTTTCTTACTCATTTCCATTAACTATTTGGTACACATTTGATACAACTATTTTTCAATACAAAACTCTTTTAAAATTTTGATAATCATGTAATTTATTTCTGCTTATCTAAAATATGTAAGTTGTTTATATCTGTGATTTCATGGATATTTCATGCCTCTGATACAGCTCAAATTTTTTATAAGTTGATTTTCTTTTAAACCACATATATTGGGTGGGAGAGATAGCTCAATTGGCTGGAGCACATGCCTTGTATGCAGGATCCAATTCCAGATACTACATGATTCCCAAGCACCAACAGGAGCCATCTCTACCCTTTGAGCACAGAACCAGAAGCTAGCCTAGAATGTGGAAGTAACCCCTGAGTGCTACCTGGTGTGGCTAAATGACCCCCTTCCCTGCTTCCCAACCCCCACACTATCCTTTACACAGAGAAAACAACATTGCATATTTGAAAAATAATAATAATAAAAAAACAGCAGAGATTATATGAACGTGTCAAAAGGAAAAATAGATAAATCTTAAGGGTGCTAATGGTAATTGCCATGAAGGCATAGTTTGAAGAACCAACTCTTCTGATCAGTTCTGTGATCCTAACCAAGTCACATCCCTTTTCTGGGCTATAGTTTGAGTGCAATTAGTAGGAATCTGGAAATACTGGTATTTCTGCTAGGAGGGATGTCTCAACCAATGGGCAATGTTTCCGTTTACTCTTTTTCTGCTGAATTTTGGTTAATCTAATCAGAATTGATCTATGATTGCTTTATTTCCCAAAAAGATCCACTCTAGCAAGAATTTCATGTTAAATTATGAGAGAAGGCAAGATGTTGACTTTAAAATAAGCCTCAAACTTGAATGATATATTATTACTTTAATAACTCTATAGGAGGGCTAGAACTGTTTGAGTTAATCATAATCTCCTTATTGGACAAATCTCTGTATTGCTTTAAGTAAGAGAAATATCTGAAGTTTTATTTATGAAATGGTGGGACTTTATAACATGAATTAGGGGTAGAGCGATAGTACAGTGGGTAGAGTGTTTGCCTTGCATATGGCCGACCCCGGTTTGATCCCTGGCATCCCACATGGTCCCCCAAGCACTGCCAGGAGTAATTCCTGAGGCCGAGCCAGGAATTACCCCTGAGCACCACTGGGTGTAACCCAAAAAGCAAAAAAAAAAAAAAAACAAACACACACATAAAAACCGTGAAGTAGATTATGCATTTAGATTTTGACTGATCTTCTCACATTCATCATTGTATCTCTCTCATTGTATTCAGCTGAGTTGAGCACTATAGATGTTAAACAAACACTGGTTTATAATCTTTCATATGACAGCGTTAGTTTGAGAGAACTACACAGTTTTGTATAGATTGTTTTGAGGACACACCTGACAGTGCTCAGAAACTATACTCAGGAGTGACTCCTGGCGGTGCTCAGTGGACCATATGTAGTATTGGGCATTTGAACCAGGTTTGCAGGCCCTGCAGCTGCATGCAAGGCAACTGCCTCAGTTTCTGTTCTATCTCTCTGGCCCTAGAACTATAAGTTTAACTTCTACCTAAGGAAGAAAGACTTTTCTTCTAGGCTCTGCAATTGAAACATTTGATACCCAATTATGTATATTATATATATAGATACACAGACAAAGTATGTTATTGTAATTTCTTTTCTTCCTAAGGCAGAACAGAATTATGAATATTCCCTCAGCTGTCACTTCTCCCTAAACACTGGACCATTAGGTACATATATTTAACTATGGTTTATGAGGAGACTTGCTCAAGACACCAGAAAGGTGTGCTAGCAACTTCACTCTTTTTGATGTTTGGAAGGTTCATAATGATCTAATTTGAAGTTAAAACAAAATCCAACTTTTTAGAAACAGTAATTTCTAACAAGAGCAAAAAATTCTCAAGAACTTGTAAATAACCTGCTGGAAACTACAGATGCAAACAGTAATAAGACTACTGAATTGCAAGAAATAGTAGTTTTACAGAGGCAGAAAAAAAAAACCAACCACTAAGTTCAAGACTGCGGTAATATGGTTAAAGGTTTAAGGATGGAATGATTAAGGCTGGGGTGGGGGAAGCAAGCCATAGACTCTATTCATTTAGTCTTTTGTTTTGCTAAAAAGATCAGCTTGAACAGTTTTCCACCTGGAATTTAGAAAGTCAAGTTAAAAACTTAAAAATTTAAATAGTTACTCAGGAAACATGAGTAGTTTTCTCTTTTTTATATGATGAAAGTAAATATTGAAACAATGACATTAGCCCTTCTAACTATTCTTGTTTCAGTTGAAACTCTATCTTTTAAATGAATCTTTGGGCCAATTCCATCTCTCCAAGATTCCTTCCTGCTCTGCTATAGAAGTCTCATTATCCCATTTCTCTCCCCCCACTTTTTTTTTAGAGAGATTTGGGTGCTTTTCTCTTCTAAGCCTTAAAAAAATCCAAAATGATTCATTGACTATTTTCATCATGCTAGAATTGGCCAAGTAAGTGAATTGTGTTTGCACAGGCCACTCCACAACTTAAATAGCAAGATTTATTCTTCTATTAATGCTCATGAAGTCACTCTTTGATGAACTATGGTTTCTTCCACTTTATGAGGAGATGACATGCCAGTCGCCCATGAAAAGGAAGAAGAAAGTTCAGACCTCAACATATTTGTATTTCCTGGAGCATCAACAGTCTCGGAATCCCACGGTTGGGGGGGGGGGGTGGAGTGAGCAGAGGGTACAGTAACCAAAGGCAAATTTCAGAGTCAACGTGTACCTCTGAGACTTCCCTCCTTGTTGACAATCTAAACTTTTCCCTTTTAATTCAAAAAAATTTATCCTTCCAGGTGAAGAAGATAACCTACCCATAGGCTCCATTATCTTTGTGACTATTCCTAGGGAATGAAATAGCAGGAGGTGTGAACTTTCTCCTGTTTATCTTAATGGTCTGCTAATGGCAAAGCATAATTACAGTTACTTAAGTGTCAAGTTTATCAGGGTTTTTACTGAAACCCTGAGCCACAGTTCTTTCTTTCACTGACCTAGCTTTTATTTATGCGATTGTTTTCCTATCATGTGAAAGAAAACAACCGTCGTGTGCCCCCCCCCGCCAAAAAAAAAAAAAAACCCACGTAAACCAAAAACCTACTCAACACTACGTTCAACTCTTCCCAATGATATTAGTTGGACAGTGACTCCAAAAGACACTTGCGACTCCCCCCCCCCCAAAAAAAAGTCGAAGGAAAAGGGGATAAAAAGGTGTATGACCTCATTCATTGAAATTTCAGCCTACCACATTCCAAAGAAGCAGAGCTGCGAGGGACTTTTGGAAGAGTTCCCTTTACGGTTTGGGGGGGAAGTCCGTTTGCTTCTAAAGCAGAAGACGGTTTCCCAAAGGCCCTCGTGGGTGCGGGATGGAAAGTTGGCCGCTGTCCCTCCCCGCGGTGCCCGCAGCGGGGAAGCCCGACAGCCCACCTATCTCCCCATCGGGCTCTGGTTCTCCTCGCTTGTCTTTGTCCCTTGTAGATGTGGAGGCTTTGGAGAGGAAGGTTGAGCTTCCAAGGATTGGAGCGTTGGAAGGGCGGGGCCATCTCCAAGTCCATCTCCCCTTTTTGTCCTCTTCTCCTGGGACGGGAGGGAGGAGCCAGGTCCCCCCGCGGCCGCTTCGGGAGCTATCTCGGTCGCTCGAGGTGAGTGGGAAAGGGCGGCAGCCCGTTTAATTGTAGGTAGCGCAGGTTAATTTCTGGAGTTCACCCGCCGCCGCTCCGCCAGCCGCTTCCCTGCTCTTTGCCAAGTGGGTTTACGAGGTCTGGGGCGTGTTGGGGCGCGCTCACATTCTCGCGAAAAGGCTCCTCCCCAGGGCTCATTCCCCGACTGCGGGAAGCCCTTTGGTGCCCGGGGAGCCTGGGGTTTCCTCTGACCCCGGCGCTTCTTCCTCCCCTCCCCGCCGCCAGGTTCCTTAAGTTTCTACCCCCTGGGAAGGGCGCCCTCCCACCACCCCGCACCCCACCCCCGCTGCTCCCGCCACGACCCGAGAGCCTTTCCCCAGAAGGTACCTCCACGTCCCTGTAGATTTTTTTTTTTTTTAAATCCACAACCGCTCCCCCCTGCTTCCCTCTACCCGCTCCCCCCACCCCAACCCAAGCAGTTCAGAGGCGCTTTCAAGCTGCAATACGATTGTGATTTTCCCGGTGCCAGAGCTTGACAGAGTCGGGGGGAAAGTCGGCTTTTTATTAAAGACAAAGAGGTAAATGATCAGCCGGGGCCACTGAAGGGACGGCCGAGACCTGGCGCGCTTCCTCTGCTGGCCACGAGGAATGTCTGGGGGAGCCGCGGCCAGCGCTCTGACACCCCGGGGGTACCGCAGGGGGAGGGAGGAGCTCGGGGCACCAGGACTTCCCCAGCTCCCTGCAGGCACCTGGAAGGGGGGTCGGGGGGAGCCGTGCGCTGGTGGTGCACAAAGCCGAGCCGTGCAGTTCGGAGCAGCCTCAACCATCCTCTCTCCTTTCTTCTCGCTCCTCTTTTCTTTGGACTCCCGTTTCCCTTTCTCCGTCCTGTTCATCCTCTCCCTACTTTTTTTTTCTTCTTTTTTTTCTCTTCTCTTCCATATCTCCTCATTCTCGGGCCGTCCCCCTCCCTCCCTCCTTTCTTCTCCACCGCACGCGTAGAGTGTCATTTATTTATTTATTTATCACCCCGCCATCAACACCCTTTTAGGGCTCCCGAAGCTTTTTCAATGTGAGTGGGAGGAGAAAGAGGGCAGGAAGTGTTGAGTGGAACGGGGTGGGGGGGCTGGGGAGGTGGGGGGGTAGGGGGACTGGGGGCGGGGGGTGGGGGGTTGAAATCGTGCCTCTGGGTGAGAAGATTCTGCCTAGGAATAAACGAGGTGGGGAGGATTTGGAAAAAAAAAAATGAGGATTCGGAGGTGTTGATGAAAATCCCGCTATCCTATGGGAACCAACTCCGCGCGCGTCTCCTCCTCCCTCTTTATTGTATGGGTTTATGGGTCTCTCCGCCCGGACCGTGTTCGGAATGGGCGGGGGGGGGGGGCGGGGGCGGCGGGAGGGAGTATTAGAGAGGACGATCTTGCTCCTGGATCGTCCACAAACCGCGCCTTCTCCACCGGATGCGTGCTCCCCTATGCAAAGGAATCCAGCAAACCTCCCCCCCAATTCGGACGCGGACAAAAGAAACTTTAATTAAGGTCTCGCCCCGCGCGCGCGGCGTGTTGCTCTCTCCCGAGGTTGTGGATGTCCTACTCGAAGATGCGAGAAAATAGAAATGGTAAAACCAGCCCATGCCCTTGAACTTCAATTGCTCCTGACTTGCTGTATTGATTTTTTTTTTTTAATACTGTAGGCACCTCCCCTTCCCATCATATTTAAAGCCTTAGGAGACATTCGACCAGGTGGAAAAATAAGTGGGTGGGGGTACGAGGCGGGGGGGGGGACACCCAATCGTTTGCAAGAGAGTTCAGAGTGATTTTTGAAAAATTATATTTAAAAAAAATTCCAGGTGTGAAAGCTTCATGTTGGACCTCTTGCCTTCAACACCATGACACCTTATCATTAGGAGCGCTGATTGTTACTTTGCAAGCCTTTAGATGATCAGCCAGAAAGTGCAAACAACGCGGGACTGGAGGGTGTAAAGTTATTTAAGTAGACTCCCCCCCTGCCCCCCTCGCCACCACCCACCTCCGTCTTGGTGCGCCGTCAAAACATTTCACAAGTTAGGCAAAAGAAAGTGGTGGTTCCAGGGCTCGGGGTGATGGGTTCTTTCTCTCTTCCACCTACCCCCTTTCCATATCAGAAAAGAAATGAAATGCACAATGAACCTTTATTTCGGGGGTGGAAGCCTTCAAAAATGCGTGCCGGTAATGGACAATTGGAGCGTTGCACTGGAGATACTCACAACCGCAAGCTGGAAAGGGATTAAAAAGCCCCACGTGGTTGATCTGGGTTTAGACTTGCAACCTCTAGATCCCCGTGTATGTGCTCTGCAAAGAGTGGCTTCTAGATGGATGCGTGTGAGGGACCCTCAGGGGCCGGGGCTCGGAGCCTCTGGCAGAGCTGACGGTGGGAGCGTTATGAGCTGCGGGGCAGGGTCCGCACGGGGGGCTTCCTCAGCCGGCCGGGGCGGCCGGGTGCCTCCGGGACGCGAGCGCGCACGCTTCTGCCGGGCGGCCGCGCTCCTCGCACCGCCTTCTCCGCAGGTCTTTATTCATCTCATCTCCCTCTTCCCCTTCTCCTCCTCCTCCTTTGCCTCCTTCTCCTCCTCTTCCTCCTCCTCCTCCTCCACCACCACCACCTCCTCCTCCTCCTCCTCCTCCTCCTCCTCCGCCGCCGCCGCCGCCGCCGCCGCCACCTCCTCCTCTTGCATCTCACTGGCCTGGCTCTGGGTTGCTCTGAGTGACAAAGACAATGTCCCAGCCTTAACTTTGCAACCACCTTGCCTCCTCCTGGGGTGCAGCGGAGGGGAGGGGGGACAGCAGCCGCAGCTTCAGCATCTCCTCCAGCTTCTCCTGCTCTTCTCCAGCTCTTGGAGAATTCTTCCCTTTCCCCCCTCCCGACCTCCCCCTCGCCAGCCCTTTCCTCATTTCTTTCTTTCTTTTTTCTTCCTCGCTCCTCCTTGCACGTTGTTGTTGTTATTAGAAAGGCTTCGCGCACCCCCTGGTGCTCCGGCGTTTTGTGTGGCAGGAGAAGATTGTCTTCCTTCTCTCTTTCTGTCTTGCTTTCTCTCTCCCTCTGGTTGCTCATTATTCAGAGAGAGACACAGAGGGAGGGAGAGGGAGAGAAAGAGAGCGCGAGCGCGCGAGGGAGAGGGAGGAGAGGAGAGAGAAGAGAGAGGAGAGCGAGGGAGAGGGAGGGAGGGAGAGAGGAGAGGGGGAGCGAGAGGAGAGAGAGAGACGGATATCTCAGGTCATCTGCTGCTGCAGCGAGTCTGAGGAGCCGGGGAAGGCAGGGAAGATGGCGATCCTCCATTGCTGAGACCCGGCAGAAGCACATGAGACTCCTAAACAACTTCCACAACAATAACCCGAGCAGGAAGAGGAGAAAGAGAAAGAGGATCAGGAGGCGCTGGGGCTGGAGAAACCCCGAAACACCTCCCGGCGCCGGGACGCTTCTTCTGTAAGTTACTGCAATTAACCACCACCTCCGGGTGGTCTGAGTGCGGCGGGGAGGAGAGCGCCGGGTGGTGGAGGCACAAACGCGCTCATTCATTCGGCCGAGGAGGGTTGCCGGCGCGGGGAGCGGAGGAAGTCCCCTGCATGGACTGGCTGTTGGAAGAGGAGAAGAAGCTGGAGAGAGCAGGAGGAGGAGGAGGAGGAGTGGAGGAGGAGGAGGAGGAGGAGGAGGAGGAGGAGGAGGAGGAGGAGGAGGAGGAGGAGGAGGAGGAGGAGGAGGAGGAAGAGAAGGAGGAGGAGGAGGAGGAGGAGGGAGGGGAGGGGGAGGAGGGAAAGGAGGAGAGGGAGGAAGAGGAGGAGGAGGAGGAAGAGGAGGTGGAGAAGGTGGTGGCGGCGGCGGCGGCTGTGCTTTTCCTGCTGGCTGCTCCTTCTGCTGGGGGTGGGGGGGGCGGGCGGGCGGTGGGAGAGCGGAGCGCTGGGGCTTAATTAATTTCGTGTAGTTCTAAGGGAGCGGAGAGAAAAATGAAAGATGAGTGAGAAGAGAGCAGGAGGCTCAGGACGGATGCTCCGAGTGTGGGGACTGGAGTAGGGACCGAGAAAAGGGGGCGGAGGGCGCAGGGCGCAGGGCGCAGGGCGCAGGGCGCGAGGCGAGGAGACCTGAGCCGGGAGCCAGAGGGAGCGAGCGAGGGGCAGAGGAGGGAGCGCTCGGAGCAGCCCCGACCTGAGCGGGTTGACCTCTTTCTTTCTCTGTCCCTCTCCTGCCTTTCCCCCCCCCCACCCCCTCTCTGTCTGCCTGTCCCCCCGCGCGCCCGATGGCAAAGCCGAGTGGATTGGCACCCCCCTCTTCCTCAGGTATTTGGCTCTCTCTCTCTCTCTCTCTCTCTCTCTCTCTCTCTCTCTCTCTCTCTCTTTTGCTCTCTCCCTGAAGTTAGGATGCGGGGTCTGGAAAGGGGGGGGCGGAGGCTGCTGCTGCTGGTGCTGCTGGTGAGGAGAGAAGCAAGGAGCAAGGGGGCGCGGGGCGGATGGGGGCGGGCGCGGGGCGGGTTGGGGGGGCGCGCAGGTTCAGGGGCTGCTGAGGATCTGCCTCCAGGCTGGGGGTTCCGAAGCGTCTGGTGGAGGACAACGGTTTCTGGAGAGGAGAAGCCATTACACACGCCTGGCTCTCTTCTGGGGAAAGGGGGGGAAGCAGGCAAGGGGCCTGGGGGTCGTCTCACTCCTGGTGCTAGTTCCCAGGGGTCTCCCCTCTTTCCAGGCACGAGGGGAAGCCGGAGCCGCCCCCCATTGGAGCAGCCCCTCTCTTTCCCTTTCTTTATCTCCCTGTCCTCCATTTGCAAGCTGTCTGCCTTGGTTCCAGTCCAGACTCCAAAACACAAAGCTCCTTCTCACGTTCATTCTCCAGGCTTTTCACCATTCCTGAAGGAACCCTCATTTTCTTTTCATTATAGCTTCCAACCTACAGCGAGGGAGGGAGGCTGCCTGGAGTTCCTTTTATATGCCTTCCTTGGCAAAAAAAAAAAAAAAAGTTTCATTTTTAAGCACGCGTCTGGGATGGGAAAAGACCAACCAGTTGGGGCTTTCTCCCAGGGCTCCCGGGGGCTGTGTCTGAGAGTCTGTGTTGACTGTTTGGTTGGCTTTGGTTTTGTTTCTGGAGGTGGCTTGCTTGCGGGTTTGGGGAGGAAGTGAGTAGTTGGGTTGAAAGCTGGGAACTGAGTCAGGTAAGCTGTGTCATGTTGTAACTCTACCAGAAAATGGAGGGGAGCTGGTTTCCAGGAGACAAAGCTGAGATGAGAAGTGTTTATAAAATTATGGATGTCTCCATTTTGAAGCCCTTGTTGGTGCTGACTGAAGGAGGCGACTTCCCTGCTTGCTCCTTCTCCCCTTCCAGGGGGCCTCTCTGGTGGTGGTTCCTCACTCTCTCTTCATTATGCAAGGAAATGAGGGGCTTTTAAGGTCTGCTCAGGTTTTTCTCCCACCCAAGAAGTGCTTTCCCCAAGTTATGGAGGCTTTTGTTTCCATTTTAAAGTAAACTTTTGGAATCCCCCTCAACCCCCCTTCCTTTCGAGTGTTCCTGAAGGATTTGACCTCCTTCAGGAAAGGCTAGGCGAAACCTTAAAACATTTTTCATTGAGGTCTTCACACAACTTGAAGCCCTCCTGGTTTCCCTGCGAGTCCCCAGGAAATGTTATTTCCTCCTTGTGAAGGTGGTGGTGGCCCCAAGCTGGGCTCTTGGAGTTGGGGGGCTTGCTTAACATCATGTTTTGATGCATAGCAAGACTTTATTGTCTGGTTTGGGCTCATTTGTGCAGACAGCAGCATCAAATCCTGCAAGATTTCAGAGCAACTCTCAGCCTTGACTGACACCACTTTCTCCAGGGTCTACATTTCTCTTCAGGTTGTTCCATTTGTGTATCAGGCCTTCTTTTAGTTCCTTTGTTTTCTCCCTTCCCTTCCATTCTGCTCATCTGTGTTCTCCAGTACCATGAATCTTTAGAAATACAGATGTCTTCTTAACAGTGGCATGATGGAAACAAAATTTTTACATTTTTTTCTGTCAGTTGACAAACCTTATGGCCAGGTGTCTTCCTTTAATTGGGAGGGATTTATTAGTCTTGTAGGAAGACATTTTGTGAGGGTAAACTGAAGAAGGGACTCAGTGCTACCCCAGACCACAGACATTGATTGGAGTTCTTCACAGATTACTTCTAGAGAATAAATGTAATTGATCCCAGGAAAGAACTAAATCCTGAGATGCTTGAGGAATTTATAAAAGCCAACTATGAAGATGTTGCTTTTCCATTAGATAAGGTAGCCATCTTGAGGATGAGGGAAGATGTTGGAAGAATTTTAGATGGTCTATTGAAGATAGGTGAGGAGGGCTCCAACAGTGGCATGAAAACTTGGAGGAGATTCAGTGCCAATTAGTATATTGTGAGAGACTGATTGGATCTTGTTTTCAACTAAGGAGAAATAGAGAAAGGTACCAGCCTCAACAGAAATAAAGAATACCTTAGTGAGCGACTTAAAACAGCTTTTTCCTTGCTTTGCTTTCTCATGATCCGTCAGATTTTCATGTGTAAACTTACTTAGGTCTACAGTATTTTTGTGCATATTGAATTAGTTTTAGATTCTAGATGTAATTAGATGCTGTTGAGTAGCTTGGTAGCAGTGTCACTCAGTAAATGCATAGTACTGTATGTGACAACATCACATATTTCAAACCAAACTGTTGTGTCATTAATTGAGGGTTATTGTTCGTCTGAGGGGTGTGAAAAGAGAAAAGAAATAAGTAGTTCTTTAGCTGATGACTGTCTCTGGTCACTGGTGTAAAACTGTTTTTGCAGAAGATGTATACTTTACAAGATTTTCAATTGATGCTCAGTGTATACTCATTTAGAAATACTTCTCTTCAGAGCCTTGCTCCCCCATTAAACACCTAGACTTTTCCAAAAAGACTTAGAAATTTAAAAAAAAAATCTTACTTGAAATCAGACCTTTTATTATTAATTTTTGAATGTTATCTTTTGACACCTTTATTTTGGGTCATTGAATGCTGTCAGTGTTATTTTAATTTGATAATGCATATGTAGATGCTACTGGATGTTGAAATACAATAAAATAAAAGAAGTTTGGGGGAAAGTAATTACCAGAAAACTTGGCATCTAATTAGCCATGTATGTTTATGTAAACATACATACATCATATGTTGATCTTGAAGCAAACTTCCGTATCTTTGTGTTGTTGATACCAGAATAGCTGGTTAATTACTTATTTCAGTAGAAAAAGTGACAAATTTGTTATCAGTCCTGCAGTTGACTTAGCACATTTTCCACTTTGTGGTCATATGTTTTGTTGTCTTTATAGATGGTCTTAGAGTCAAACTTTTCTGGAGGGAAAGAATTTAGTACCTAAGGGGCATTTTCTAGAGTTTGAGAATATGTATTAACTAGTCCCTGAAAAACACTGATGTATCAGCCTGGAAAGCACCATCATTGTAAAGATACATTTCTTGAATTTATCTAGACAAACACATTTAAATTGGGACAGTTGTTTTGCATATGCTACCATAAGAGAAGTAAAAAGAGTGTTAAGATGAACATTCTCATTTGATGTCAAAGCTCAGAGGTTCATTTTTGGTTTTGAGACATCAAGTTGATGAGACTTCTTAAGCAAAGTTATGTCATAGGTGTAAAGAATCACAAACAAATCATTCTGGAAAAATATATGTAAACTATGACACATTGCCACAAAAAATTCTTCATGGACCTTCATATACCATAATGTTTTGCCTACTAGATTTATGAGAAATAATTTACTGACCACACTCCCTAAGGTCTTACTTTTTCCTGAGGACTAGGAGACTAAAAATGTGTGTGTGTGTGTGTGTGTGTGTGTGTGTGTGTGTGTGTGTGTGTGTAGTCTTTCTATATAGTCTTTATGGCTAGTTTTTTGGAATACAGAAGGGAAAACGAAATCCAACTCTACTAATGGAGTTTAGAGTACTTGTGGTCAGTTTTCTTGAAAGAGGAATGGTAAAAGTTGCCTTGGGAAAGAGTTTCATTTTCTGTGTGAAGGAGTTTAATAGGGTCTAGTCTATCCTGATTTATTCCTTGGTATTGAGATTTCTAGGTTCAAGTAACCTTACTTATCTTCTTCGTTGTATGTACCTTTATCAGACTTATAGTTGATTGCCTCATGGGACAGCTTTGACAAAGCTGTATTGAATGTTTCTTGATTATCAGAGAACAGAGATGCTATTTCACAATGCCACAGACAAATTAGGAAACATATAAACTCGGATTGCAAAGGGCTGACATTCATGTATGACTAGAAGATTGATATATAGAAATGAAGGAAATTCAAATGAAATAGGGTAAAATATTTCCAGAATCTATCACTAATATCCAATGAACAATGAACTGGAAAAAATAAGTCAGGTGTTCTAGTCAGGTTGTGTGTGTGTGTGTGTGTGTGTGTGTGTGTGTGTGTGTGTGTGTGTGAAAGTAAGTATCTTGTGAGGGTCACATTCTTATGAAATAGGTTAGAAATTAGAGAAATTGGGGAGAAACTAGCTGGGTGTTGGTGACCTATTAATTGATTATGAGAAAAACAGAGAAGAGAGGAGATAATACTAGATGAAATTCTTCTTATGTGATATGCCAAGACATCTGGCAGATGTTATGTTGGGCCCTAAGGAATGGACAGTTTAA